>NC_056709.1:2505915-2797933 GCF_018831695.1 Puntigrus tetrazona
ATATTTAAAATATTGCAATATAATTTCATAACACTATTTTTTATCCATGAATTATTTGGTCCGTGCTGTACGAGATTTCAAATATTCCGTTTTTTTTTTTTAAGTATACTAAAAATAAATAATGTATCAGCGAATTTATACATTGATTAACTTTCAGTACGCCTCAGATTCTATAAAACTAGCGCCCGTCATGCATTAATCACGCATTAATAAAAGTTTATCAATAGTCCAAAATCAAAGATTTCGTAACATAACAGATTCAGAACAGTGCGTTTGTGTATACTATCTATAAACACACACACACACGGTATGTATCTTGAATATTTACATATGTAATTTATATCATATATGAATGTTACTTATATTTTTACTATATAAACATAACACTTAAATATATGCATGCGCGCGTGTGTATTTACGTATACATAATCAATAGAAACGTATATAAAAGCTCCAACATAAACTCTATCTCGACTCTAAGACGATCACATATTTTACGCTTTTTTAAAAGTACAATCGTGATCGGTTAATTAGATACAGGGCATCATTTAGCGAGTGAATAATCTCTCCATTTCGACATCTTCAACACGGATGGAATGTGGATGAAGCCTCTACGCCAAGCGTCATTAGGGAGCACGATGTTTCCATTAACCTTTTCAGCGGGCATTTAAAAGCCACGAAAAGGACATCGGATCACGCGGGCATCGCCAATGACAGACCATATACGAATCCTTCCGGCTGGCAGACGATCGTTCTAAGAGCTAATCCAAACAGTCGTCGTGCCTTGCCAGCTACAAATGAATTACCGCTGAATTTGTCTCTAATCGAGCGGAAATCCCAAGATTGGTAACGTCAATTACGATGATTATGAGGAAAACTAAGCAGCACTATTAGGAGTGACATTTGAGTTGGGCGTTAATTTTCTAATAACATGCCTGAATAGCCGTTATGATAGACGCCTCAGGATAAACACCAGATGTCCGACAGATGAGAAACCTTGGGAAGGATCACAGGATATCCACGGATAGAAGCGCTCTCCCGCACACACACACACACGCATTACCAACACTTTGGATTTAATTGATGCTACAGGAGAGGAGAGCGGATCTTTAAGGGGGCTTGAGTAGCAACAGAAGGCCTTTAATCACAGCACTGGAATAGAGACTCGAGAGCCTCAGAAGCCGGCGATAAGAGAGAAAATCGCGAAAACAAACCCTCGGCGCCACTCATGTGAGAAATCAAATTATATCGACTCCCATGGCGTGTATCGAACGCAGCGAAGTGCGGTAAGCGCGGTGTTATCGACATCACGGCGCTGCTGGATGCCGAGACGGACGATGGGAAACGCAGAGCATAATAGCAAAAATGCACGCGCGGATTTATTCGAAAACGCCGCTCGCTTAAAGATCTTCCATACGGCGTCGATCGCAGAGCACACCCCTGAACTCACGCCGCCACTCAGAATTCCCATCGTGCCCGCAGCGTAAACACGTAACGCTGTGTCGAGTGATGGAGTCGGAAAGGTCGGCGCGGCAGCGCTCGCACAACCAGCCGGTACCCGCGCAGCTCTCGGCGGCTGCAGCTCATAAATATGAAGGAGACTGAGCATTTCTAAATTAAACATCATGAGGAAATCTGTCAACACCGTGATTCAGACGCGCCACCGGGCCCCCCGCGAACGCCGCCGCCCGAGCAATTAAGTTGTTACGGCAACTTTTCGGCGCTAGATTCGGATTTACGCGACAAATTTCGGAGAAGCGACGGAGCTCGCCCCGAATATCTTCTCTTCCTGCTTTTGAAGTTGCTCTGTTTTGATCATCAACTGCAGAGAACTGTCGAGCGCCACGGGATTTCAGGAAATGCAAATGAACATTTTGGACTTTGATAAATATCATGTAATAAGGATAAAATAAATAGAAACTAAATAAATAACGCTTTCATCCTGGCAAAGCATTCATCAAAACACAAAGGGACAGATGAATTAAAAAAAAAAAGAGTGATTAATGACACACTTCAAAAGAATCAGGAAGATAAAACAACACAGAAAGTTGTACAGAAGGGACTTATGGTTCTGATGAACTCTGATTTTACGATTTTCCTGGATCGGATAACTTCAAAGAAAAGACAATTCACAAAACAACAAGATCAATCGTTTCACTGTCATCGAATAAAATAAATAGCTATAAAATAACTATTAAAGAAAAAATAGCTAAATAAAATTACTTAATTGCGTTTGGAAGAAAATAAAATTGTTTATTTCAAAAAACGATAACTAATTTCATCTTTTATTTATTTTTTTTTAGAGAGCACTTTTTTATTGGGCGGATTTCAAATATCACTCAATAGTAATAAATATTATAGAATTTTTTTGTTAAATAAAAACTGAATAAACGCTTGTTTAATCTCCTCAGATGTCAGATGTCTGAGGAAGGTTGCTGTTACACGCAAAATCTGTGTAGACTCTCGCATTTTCTCCCATTTAAGCACTGCTTTCGCGAGGTTCCACAAAACGCCTCAGCGTCGTCTCGTATCAAACTTCATTGAAAAGATCCATCCTAGATCACTTTCAGTCCTCTTTGACGAAACCCCTTCTCGACCAGCCGCCTTTTCAAAGTAAACTCAATCAAGCGTTTGCTGATTAGCTGAAACCGACTTATCGACTTCGCTTGTTGGATCCTGCGGTAAAAGTCAACCTGCGATGCCTTAAAAGAGGACAATACCGAGTTCGTATATGCAAATTGCACCACATACGAAGAGAACAATCTAGCGCAACCTTTTTGTGTTTATACATTTTTGCAAATCAAATCTTCACATTTTCTACGAATACTATCCAAAGGATACAAATGACTATTCAAACGAGATATAAAGCGGGTCGATTTAAACCCTCTGGATATCATTTGCGGAGCGGAACACGAGAACATTTCTTATGTACATTGTGCATCTATACTTTCATAAATCATAATCTCTTGAATTTAGTGGCACATTGTATGCGTAAACTGATTTTAAGAATGATTTACTTAACTCATTTTGCTCAGAAATAAGGCCTTTTGTTGTTTAAACCAAAACCAGCAGCGGAATTATTAGAAATCTTTTACCTGGCCGACATCGATTTATTCTTTTCACACATAATATCTCCAAAACAACAAAGCGCACACTCTCAGCAAACATATTTTATCATGGTAGCAGCTGCCCACTTTCTAAGAGACTCCTCAGTGCTGATATGCTTCTAGCCATTCTGAATGACTCTCAGTTAATAGGCGCAATTAATGAATCAATATTTGATTAATGAAGGTCTGGAGAGCGTCCATTCAGACTCCAAAACAGTCCAAAAAGACGACAGTAAAAATCAAGCGCTGACAATCTCTGGGCTCTGGTGTGACTTCTAATTGTAAATAATTGTCCCAGCAGGCTTCTCATATGCATAAATGCATGCGCGTGTGTGTGTGTGTGTGTGTGTGTGTGTGTGTGTGTGTGTTTCTGGTGGGTGGTTTGGTTGGTGTCAGTCTCAATAAGCCACTTACGTTCTCAAAGCTCATTTCTCTCTGGGGTGGTTTTAATATTCCTCATTCAATCTTGCCCTCTGTGCTGAGCAGGAACATGAATAATACACTCATATTCTGTTGTTTAAGTTCAGAGAGGCATAACAAACAAAAGTCTGTTTTACGTGACTTATATCATACTTATCGCGAGGAACAAATGGCCCAGAAGCGCGCACGTTTGCCGAGATGCTGACAAGCTACATCAGCGGATCTGAAAGTTTCCCAGCTCCAGAGCTCACGCGATCAGCTAAAGGAAATAAAACATTTAACTGTTAGTAAAAATGTAATATTATACGCCTTTAATAACAACCATTTTATTCATGAAAAACACCGAATGAATGCATTTCCATTTCAGCTTTACTGAGATATTATTATACGCTTACAATATTGCTTACAGTATGAACTTTTGAGCAGTTTAGTGCTGTTCTGAATTATTTATTGATTTAATTTGACTGATGTTTATTTTAGTTTGAGTAACAATGTTTTACTTTTAGTATTCTCTGACATGCCAACTCTATATATGCTATAATAACAACAGCAATTATTATTATTATTATTCATACAGTTATTCATAGCCCATTAATCCATTGACTGACTATTGCACAAAACATGCATAACATTTAGTGTCTGCTTGCTGTAACAATAAGATTTGTGACAGCATGAGAGTAGCCGTCTGAGCTGTCAGAATGGTAATGACTACATTTAAGGATGTTGTTTACTTATATGTCATTGATATTTTTTCAGTCATTAACATATACTGCAGGTTATTTGGACGATTCACTTTGCCCTGCTTCCATCTCCACAAGCGATTTCGCGATTCGTTTGCATGTTCTTTTCAGAATGAACGACAACATTCCATTCAATTCGCAGAAATAATAACCACAAGAAACAGAATTGTCATTCAAATACAGAAGTGAAAGCATCCAGCCATCGGCTTTTTAAAGCTTAATCGTGCGACATTCTACACAGCATTCGAATTCTTTTTATTATACTATTTTGGCTTTTTTGCATTTGTAACTCTCGACATTATTTATTAATTATTTGTTTGTTGGCTATCAGAAAAAATACACTACAGACAGCTAAGTCATAGTACAAATAAAATGACAAATGTATGGTAAAATATTTCGAAATACTTATCGGTACAAATCAAAGTTGACGTATTTAGTTAATAACTCACCCACGAACAGGTTCAGCATTACAGCGCCATATTCGCCAATATGCTCTTATGGAGTTACGGTTTCTTAAAACATATACACTGTCCATTTATCAGCTTAGATAAATCGGAATTCGAAAAATGTGAATACACGAATGTAATGTAGTTGGTCATTTCGAGTATATCACAGCTGTTTCAAAGCGCAGGCACACCACTGAATGGACCAGAAATATTGTTTAACAGGTAGCAAACATTTCTCGAATCCCCACATTATTCAGACATGAAATACCCAGTTTGTCTGAATAACAAGAGTTCGGGAAGTGTTCACACTTACCTGTTTGGAACCTATTATTTTTGCAGTTCCATCTGCAGTTGTTAGTTGCGCAAAAAAACTGCAGGAGCAGCTGTGATGCAGGCTTAAGTGTCTCTAGAATGACCAACACATTTACATCTGCAGCGCATGTTGCTGTTTTTCCAGATTCCCCGTTTGTTAGATTGATATCTAAGCTGATAAATGGATGAGAAATGTATATGTTTCTTAGAGAAACCGTAACTCCTCACATAAACCTTGAAATGGGACAGCGCGTAATACCAAAGCTTCTATTCAAGTGATCCGCAGAGATTCTATGGCTCAGAGAGAGGCTGAGGTTTAAGAATGGGATTCCTAACCTCCCTTAAGGTTTACTTAATATTCTACCTCTTGTTAAAAAAAGTCAAGACAACTATTGAGTGACGGATAGCGTATATGTGCTAGACTCTGTTCATTTTGGTGGTGGGGTTATTACCGCTTAGAGCGGTGGTTCTCAATGGGTTTTGTACCGATAAAGTATCAGGAAATATTTTTACCATACATTTTATTATTCATTTGAAGTCTGTTTGGCTCCACTTTATGATAAGCAATGCCGTGAGGTGTATTTTCTGATGTAACAAACAAATAAATTAATAAATACCAATGTCGCGGGGGTTATTAAATGCAAAAAATTAAAATAATTATAATAAAAAAATTCCAACAGGTCTGCATAATAGATCTTTGTACTGTGTAGAATATCCTTACAGTTGTTTTCTTTAAAAAGCCATTACGGCAAGTTAACCTACTTCTGTATTTGAATGATAAATTTGTTTATGCTGGATATTTGTTTCTGCAGATTGAAGATCGATGTCTGTCTGCAAGTGCCTTATCTCTGAAAAGAGACATGTACAAAGAGTAAAGAATACATCTAATCCTTGAATGGAGATGAGAGAGACAGAATAAAATGAAGAATGTAATCCAAATAGCCTGCAGTATGTGATTGTGACTTCAGAAATCAATGACACTTAATAAGTAAACAACATCCCTTAAATGAAGTCATTAAGCAGCCTGACAGCCCAGATTTGAGCCTAAGCTTCTCTCATGCTGTCACAGATGCTTTATTCTTATTTTTTATGCTGAAAACAGTTTACGTGGATTTATAATGTTTTGTGCAATAGTCAGTCAATGGATTAATGGGCTATGAATAACTGTATGAATAATAATATTAATAATTGTTGTTATAGCATATAAGTGGAGTTATATGTCAGAGAATACTAAAAGTAAAACATTACTCAAACTAAAATAAACATCAGTCAAATTAAATCAATAAATAATTCAGAACAGCACTAAACTGCTCAAAAGTTCATACTGTGCTATTATTGTAAACGATAATAACATCTCAGTAAAGCTGAAATGGAAAATGCATTCATTCTGTGTTTTTCATGAATCGGTTGTTGCTGGAAGGCGTACAATATTACATTTTTACTAACAGTTGAATGTTTTATTTCCTTTAGCTGATCGCGAGCTCTGACGCTGGGAAACTTTTCAGATTCATGATGTGCTTGTCACATCTCGCAAACGCTGTTTCAACATTTGTTCCTCAAGGAGTAAGTATGAAGTATAAGTACGAAACATACTTTGTTTGTTATGCCTCTCTGAACTTAAAATAACAGAATATGAGAGTGTATTATCTATGTTCCCGCTCAGCACAGAGGGCAAAGATTGAATGAGGAATATTAAAACCACCCCCAGAGAGAAATGAGCTGAGAACGTAAGTGGAGCTATTGAGACTGACACCAACTAACCACCCACACCAGAAACACACACACACACACACACACACACACACGCACGCACGCATGATATGAGAAGCCTGCTGGGACACCATAACAGGTTTCACCAGAGCCTAGAGATTGCCGCTTGATTTTTACTGTCTTTTGGATCGTTTGGAGTCTGAATGGACGCCTCCAGACCTTTCTCATTAATCAAATATTGATTCATTAATTGCGCCTATTAACTGAGAGTCATTCAGAATGGCTAGAAGCATATCAGTACTGAGGAGTCTCTAAAGTGGCAGCTATTACCATGATAAAATATGTTTGCTGGAGAGTGTGCGCTTGTTGTTTTGGAGATATTATGTGAAAAGAATAAATCATGTTTGGCCAGGTAAAGATTTCTAATAATTCCGCTGCTGGTTTTGGCTGAACAACAAAAGGCCTTATTTCTGGAGCAAAATGAGTTAAGTAAATCATTCTTAAATCAGTTTACGTGACAATAATGTGCCACTAAATTGCGCATTATGATTTATGAAAGTATAGATGCACAATGTACACAAGAAATGTTCTCGTGGTTCCATTCGCAATGATATCCAGAGGGTTTAAACGACTTTTATATCTCGCTTGAATAGTCATTTGTATCCTTGATAGTATCAGAGAAAATGTGAAGATTTGATTTGCAAAATGTATAAACACGTGTTGCTGCCGCGTTGTTCTCCTCACATAGCACGATACGTAACTCGTATTGTCCTTAAGGCATCGAGGTTGACTTTTACCGCAGGATCCAACAAGCGGGTCGATAAGTCGTTTCAGCGTAATCAGCAAACCGTATTGAGTTTACTTCTTTGAAAAGACGCCGCTGGTCGTGAGAAGGGGTTTCGCTAAAGAGGACTGGTGCGATCTAGATGATCTTTTTCACGAAGTTTGATATCAGACGACGCTGAGACGTTTTCGCTGGAACTCTCGCGTAAAGCAGTGCTTCGTGGGAAAATGGCGAGTCTACATGACTTTGAGTGCAACAGCAACCTTCTCAGACATCTGACATCTGAGGAGATTAAAATGCCGCTTATTCAGTTTTTTAGTTTAAACAAAAATTCCTATAATATTTATTACTATTGGTGATACTTGAAATCCGCAATAAAAAGTGTTTCTAAAAAAAAATAAATAAAAAGATGAAATTAGTTATCGTTTTTTGAAATAAACAATTTTATTTTCTTCCAAGTACGCAATTAAGTAATTTTATTTAGCTATTTTTTTTCGGTCAGTTATTTTATAGCTATTTATTTTATTCGATGACCGAAACGCATTGATCTTGTTGTTTTGTGAATTGTCTTTTTCTTTGAAGTTATCCGATCCAGGAAAATCGTAAAATCAGAGTTCATCAGGAACCATAAGTCCCTTCTGTACAACTTTCTGTGTTGTTTTATCTTCCTGATTCTTTTGAAGTGTGTCATTAATCACTTTTTTTTTTTTTTAATTCATCTGTCCCTTTGTGTTTTTTGGATGAATGCTTTGCCCGGGATGAAAGCTTATTTATTTAGTTTCTATTTATTTTATCCTTATTACATGATATTTATCAAAGTCCAAAATGTTCATTTGCATTTCTGAACTGTATACTGGCTGTAGTCTCTCGCAGTTGATGATCAAAACAGAGCAACTTCAAAAGCAGGAAGAGAAGATATTCGACAGCCCACGCTTCTCCCGGTAAATTTGTGCGCACTAACCGGAATCTAGCTACTAAAAGTTGCCGTGAATAACTTAATTGCTCGGGCGGGCGGCGTTTCGCTGGGGTTCGTGTTATGTGCACGCGTGTTGACAGATTTCATGATGTTTAATTTAGAAATGTCAGTCTCTTCTATATTTATGAGCTGCAGCCGCTGAGAGCCGCGCAGGTACCTGGCTGGTTATTACAGCGTCGCATGACCTTCCGACGACCATCCGAAGCACACAGCGTTACGTGGTTTACCGCCGCGGGCACGGCGGGAATTCTGAGTGGGCGCGCGAGTTCAGGTGTGCTCTGCTAACGACGCCGTATGGAAGATCTTGCTTAACGTGCTGCTTTTTCGAATAACCGCTGCATTTTTTGCACATTTATGCCTGCGTTTCCCATCGTCCTGTTCCCGGCATCCGCTACGCCTGCGGTGATAATCGATAACACCGCTTCTCGTGACTTCCTTTGCGTTCCGATACACGCCATGGGAGTCCGATAATTTGATTTCGACATGAGTGAGCGCTGAGGGTTTGTTTTCTCGCGCTTTTCTCTCTTATCGACGGCTTCTGAGGCCTCGAGTTCTATTCCAGCGCTGCGATTAAAGGCCTCTGTTGCTAACTTCAAACCCCCAAAGATCCGCTCTCTCCTGTAGCATCAATTAAATCCAAAGTGTTCGTGGTATGTGTGTGTGTGGAGAGCGTCTATCCGTGGATATCCTGTGATCCCTTCCCAAGGTTTCATCTGTCCGACATCTGGTGTTTATCCTGGAGACATCTATCATAACGGCGGTCTAGCATGTTATTAGAAAATTAACGCCTCTAACCTAAATGTCACTCCCACAGTGCTGCTAGTTTTCCTCATAATCATCGTAACTGTACTAATCTTGGGATTTCGCCGATTAGAGACAAATTCATGTAATTCATTTGTAGCTGCAGGCACGATCGTTTGGATTAGCTCGAGAACGATGTCTGCCAGCCGATTCGCATATGGTCTGTCATTGACGATACCGCTGTCCGGCCGTCCTTTTCGCGGCTTTAAATGCCGCCGAGTGCTAATGGAAACATCAAGCTCCTGACGCACGCCATGAGGCTTCATCTCCAGCATTCCATCCGTGTTGAAGATGTCGAGCGGAGAGATTATCTACTCGCTTAAATGATGCCTGTATCTAATTAATGCATGGTGTACTTTTAAAAACGAAATATGTGATACGCCTTAGAGCTTCCAGATAGAGTTTATGCTGGAGCTTATATACGCTTCTATTGATTATGTGTACGTAAATACACACGCGCATGCATATATTTAAGTAAGTATGTTTATATAGTAAAAATATAAGTAACATTCATATATGATATAAAATTACATGAATGTAAATATTCAAGATACATACTGTGTGTGTGTGTTTATAGATAGTATACACAAACGCACTGTCTGAATCTGTTATGTTACGTAAATCTTGATTTTGGACTCATTCATAAACTTCTTTATTAATCGTGATTAGTAACGCGGACGGGCGCCAGTTTCTATAGAATCTGAAGGCATTGAAAGTTAACTCAATGTATCGTCGCTGATACATTATTTATTTTTAGTATACTTAAAAAAACGGAATATTTCAAATCTCGTACAGCACGGACCAAATAATTCATGGATAAAAAAATAGTGTTATGAAATTATATTGCAACATTTTAATATGCACTTATTTCTAAAAATACTTTTGGGGCTGTATGTCAATATTGAACCAGTTAAAAGCGCATTATAATTAATTAACAAAATACATTGTAAAGTTTTTTTTTTAATTTGAGAAATATGTTTTGGTCATTTGGAAATAATTATTTGAAAAATTTCTGGAAATGTCACTTTATAACCATTTTATATTTTGCCTAATCCTGTCACACAAGCTCAGGATTTTGGCAGTGTTGAATTACAGTGAAATTGAAGAGAAGAGACAAAATGAAACAGGCTGTCATTAAACTCCTTTTTCCTCCTTCTTGAGTCGTTGTCCAGTGGAGGTGTTTGGTGCGTTCTGGGAGAAAGGGAAGATGAGAGAAAGGCAGGAGACATGTTGTCATGCTGAGTAATTAGTCTCCGTTGGGCAAGAAAGGTCTGGATGTTAGACACACACCAGATTGTCCTCTAGTCCACTGAGATATCTCTGTCATCAGCCTGTGGGCCTGTCCAGGATGATACACACACACACACACACACACACACACACACCAGTTCCGTTTTCTCTTTAAATCCTTAGAAGGTTTACTGCCATCCACGCACACACACACACACACACACATTTGGCGTAAAAACTTGATTTACTTCACCCAAATACACACTCTGTCTAGCTCTCACAGCATGCCCTCTCTCTCTCTGTTAGTCTCTCATCTCTCTCTCTCTCTGCCCTCTCTCTCTGTCTCTCTCTCTCTCTCTCTCTGTCTCTCTCTGCCCTCTCTCTCTCTCTCTCTGTCTCCTCTCTGTCTCTCTCTCTCTCTCTGTCTCTATCTCTCTCTATCTCTCTCTGCCCTCTCTGTGTCTCTCTCTGTCTCTCTCTCTCTCTCTATGTCTCTCTCTCTCTCTCCTTTCTCTCTCTCTTTCTCTCTCTGTCTCTCTCTCTCTCTCTCTCTCTCTGTCTCTCATCTCTCTATCTCTCTCTGTCTCTCTCTGTCTCTCTCTCTCTCTCTCTGTCTCTCTCTCTCTCTCTTTGTCTCTCTCTCTCTATTCTCTCTCTGTCTCTCTCTCTCTCTGTCTCTCTCTCTCTCTCTCTCTCTCTCTCTCTCTGTCTCTCTCTCTCTCTTTGTCTCTCTCTCTCTCTCTCTCTCTCTGTCTCTCTCTCTCTTTGTCTCTCTCCTCTCTCTCTCTCTCTCTCTCTCTCTGTCTCTCTCTCTCTCTTTGCTCCTCTCTCTCTCTCTCTCTCTTTGTCTCTCTCTCTGTGTCTCTCTCTCTTCTCTCTCTCTCTGTCTCTCTCTCTCTCTCTCTCTCTCTCTCTCTCTGCCTCTCTCTTGTCTCTCTCTCAACTCTGTGTCTCTCTTCTCTCTCTCTCTGGTCTTCTCTCTCTGCTAATAAAATGTAAAGGATTTGGATACTAACAGCTTCTACAGAATTATGTTTACACCTAGGTTTGGTTCAGTGGTCTGTTCTGTGTTTTTCATGCTAGCCCATTTTAAAATGATTTGCTTGTAAGATTACATTGTAAAGGCAATACTTTATTCGTACCTTAATCAGATAATTATTATTTGTCTTGGCTGTAAGAAGCTAGTCATGCTGTGACTGACAATAGAACTGCAAACAACATCGTGATAAGATTATGAAGATCATACCCAAACTGACGCCTGATTCTGCATCTCCATCTCCATCCAGCAGCCAAATGTAAACCCATGCGATTTACAAACCAAAATTGGTGATTTAGAAGCTTTACAACATGTTTTAATGCATTATAATTATTATTATTATTACTATTATTATATATCACTAGCTGGATGCAAAACAAAGGGAAGACGGAGCTCATTTAAACTAGCACAGATCTGGCTACATAAGGAGCTAAAATACCATCTTGATGTGATGTTGGGTGCCAGAACTATGTAATACAGCCTTAAATTAGAAATATGATCGCATACCCAATGCCACTGCCAGCGGTGGAAACATGATAAAATGAACGGGCTGCTCAATTTTTAAACTATAGTCTTTGCTGTTAAGTGCGCTAAACTTTTTCTTGCATCATAATTATGTCGTTTATGAAATGATGTTTTGTGTGTATGTGCAGAAATAAACAAACTGATGATTTATATATAATTATGTGTAATTGTATCTGCATTGTTGTGATAATTGTAGCTGAAATAATGACATAGCTGTGGTAAACAGTTGCCTGCTGAAACTGGAAAATGTATACATCTACATCATGACCGGGCCGTATCGCTCATCCTGCGTTTCAGGTCGGCCCGCTGAGTATATATTTTTCTTTTCCAACCTTATGTTTCATTGTTAACAAATTCTGTTTAAACATGTCACTATTTGAAAGTCATAAAACATTAATTTAAGTTATATATATATATATATATATATATATATTTATATATATATATATATATATATATATATATATATATTCTGCAAAAGAAAAAATGTTTATATGTTGTATGATATTCAAAATTTAATACATAAATTTTTCTATCATTTTAGTACTAGTAGTTGCCTATTATGTCATCGTATGTTTGCTTTAGTTTGTCCTTCAAGTAAAGGAATTATTTATAACGCCTATTTATGTATTTTTTTAAATAGACAAATTTTTCCAACTCCCCTAGCATTAAACATAGTTTTAGAAATCCATTCAGCCAATCTCTGGGTTTGGTTGTAGCACTTTCAGCTGCAGCTTACGTAGATCATTGAATCTGATCAGAATGCTAAAGGCCGCGCTTAAATAAATTACCAAAAGAGTTTAGATATTTCTCCTATTTAAGACTCTAAGACCTGCTCCTATAGTTACATTAAGGATTTTCTAGGCGAATATTGCTAGGAACTTTATTCTCTAATTGGCGAATAATCAAGTATAGAAACTTTACTCACAACAGTGCAACCATGGAGACATTTGTGACGGATGAACCAGAAGATCTTTACATTGGTGCAGATCCTGAGACATATATTTGAAAAACACTGCAACTCACACGCTTATTGCCGGTCACTGGAAGTTACTCAGCTGGGGACTATTTGAGGCGCTGGCGTAATATCATTGCTCCTACTGCACCCATAATACGGCGGTAGAGTTCTGAAATGAGAATATAGTTCCTAGCCATATCGGCCTAGAAAAGCTTTTCATATTCTGTCAGTCAAGAGTAAGAGCTGCTTCTTAAATAGGAAAATATCATTTTCAAAATGGTGGCATGTTCTTAAATGCAAGATGCATTTAGGTCCGCATCATAATAACAGTAACCATTCTTCTAACCATCATTTGAGATTGCAGTGTAGTGAGTTATGGAAGCACTGTAATTGCTTTTGGCGGGAATGTACCACTGAAAAAACGAAACTAAAAAAACGCTCAAGACGGGTCTGCCACATAACAAATCATTCAGACAGGTTCTAAGGAGTGGATCAGTTGATTCAGGAAAATCATAGTTTTCTGTAAACTAGTCATTCATTTTTTTCTCCTTTGTCTCTTCCCCTGTTCTGAGAAAATGGCTGCAGTTCTGCTGTCCATCAACAGTTGTCAAGAAACATCTCTTTTAAAAATAGAAAAACACTGTCGCTTTCTATCGACCTGCTTTTGATTGTTTTGACAGGAGTGTCTCCATCTTTTTAATTCCAAATGTCTTTAATTACTCCGCGATCGGGCAAACAACCAACGGCGCTGGAGTAATGAGATGAGACGTGTTAAGTCTGAAAAACCAACAGCGTCGTAGGAGAAGTGTTCCAGGGGCTAAATGGAGGTACACTGCTGTCTGTCAGCATAATCTGTCCTCTGATAGGTGGCTTTATTGTGAAGGGAAATGGCGCCAGAGCAGTGTTGTGAGAAAGAACCACATTGTTACACAAGAAAAGAAGAGAAAGAAAATGAGAGAGGGCGAGAGCGCCTGAAGGCTAAAGGTTACCTTTGAGAGAGGAAACGAAGCACAAAGAAATGAGAATTGGACGATGAAAAGGAAGGCCGTTAGACGATAAAGGTTCAAATTTCATTGTCTTGTCAGCTCCAAGCCCGTGGATTTCTAATCCAGACACAACCTTAATCCCAACCTGGCTGCACGCTGTGAATCATTCTCACGCTTGTTATTTTTTTGACAACAGAATACGCTAGATTCTCTTGCAATTCATAGGACAAAAAAAATTGCCACAGGTTGAAGCCACACAATGTCCCCATGTTTGCTAATGAAGTAGCTTTGAGTTTTCTGAAAACACACTTTTATTCTATCTTAATGTTTTTATGTTTTATCACTACTCTAAATTGGATGTAACATTTTGGACAAAAACTACTTTTCATGAAAGTAGTGCATTTTATCAAAGTACTGCATTTTCAACAACATGACAAACATTGCATGATCTACATTTATGATCTGTATTCTCTGTTCCTTCCGCTTATGATGATTGTCTTTTTCTCAAGACCTAGAAAGTCCCAGAATCTATTCAGATATGTCCCAGGCTTTCCATAATCAGAATACACCTAGAAAACGGATTACCGTATTACATCGACAAACGGATTTCATTACCGTAATACACCTAGAAAATGGATTTACCATAATACATCGACAAAACGGATTTCACCGTAATACACTCAGAAAACATATTTCCTTACCACAATACAATCGGACAAAACAGATTTACCGTGAATACACCTAGAAAAATTGATACACATTGCATTGGTACCTAGAAAACGGATTTACCATAATACACCCCACAAACGGATTTCTGACCGCATTACACCAAAAAAACAATTTTCCTTACAGTAATACACCTAGAAAATTGATGTTACTGTAATACACCTAGAAAACGGATTTCTTACCGTAATACTACAGACAAAACATCATTACCGTAATACACCTAGAAAACGGATTTCCTTACTGTAATACAATCGACAAAAACGGATTTCACCGTAATATACCAACAAAAACAATTTTCCTTACAGTAATACACCTGAAAATGGATGTCATTACCGTAATAATTTAGAAAATGGATTTCTTACCGTAATACACCGACAAAACTAATTTCTTACCGAATACACATTTAGAAAATGGTTATTCTTAATTGACAAGATATCTCGACTGCAAAGGAATCTGGGAAAGAGAGAGGGAGAGCAAAGATGGTTGGCTGGTTTTAGCTGGTCTCCAACGACCAGCTAAAGATGTCTAAAAAAACTATAATTTAGGGCTCTGATCAGCCTGGCATGTCCAGCGAACCAACCAGCCATCTCAGGCGCTTTGTTTTGTTTTCCAAAAGGGGTTAAGGGGTGTTACGGTTGGCCTAAGTCAGCAAGCCTAAGCCCATGATCACCTCTCTGTATAACCAGCTTCTTTGAATATAAGCACATTGCATCCTCTTCGTTCTCCACCTGTTTCACAGTCCAGCTGCTTAGTAATGGCATGTGCAACACGCCAGACTTTAGTATGAGCAATAATAATAGCGCGGATTGCCTTAGCAAGCAGCAGTAATTAATTAGTTCCCAGTTTTTTCCCCGAGAGATCCTAAATGGGTTGAGAACAACGCAATTACAATATGCAGCGTTTTCTCCCAGACCCAAAATAAATTATTACTAAAACAAGGGTGACTGGAGATTTACAGAACAGCCTCCAACTCAGTGCATTGATTTGCATGTGTGAGGAATGTAATTAATCTTGATGGGGCCTTTAAGGCTCCGCTCACTAATTCAGGCTTCGACTACGTTTGACATACAAGTATCGGACCGCACACACTTGAATAAAGCAGACTTCCGCTAAGCAGATAGACCTTTATACAGCACTGCTACCGCGATTTACTGGCGTGGCGTGTTTGGCCTCGAATAATCATATTATTACATTATCGGCCTCGATAACGAGTTTCTTTCAACTCCCATTATAGCTGCGAGGATATCACGTGTCATCATGCGGCCGGCGGGAATGCTTCCGTAACTGAAACGGTGATAATAGCTATCTGTTACCCGCGGTCAAAGGCTACGCCAGTTCAATTATTCCATCCGCGTGGCAGGACGCTTTAATCATCCTGATTTTTCCTCTTTTCATCACGCGAGAATTCTGGAACGGATATGACTATTAACAAAGATTTTTGAGATTCTGTTTGATCGACGTTAATTAAGATTAAAAGTTCAATATATTTTCTCTCCTATAATCACGCGGTTTCCTTTATAATGTTGCTGGTATTTGAATTCATTCTCCTTTTTCTTTTTTTTTTCCGGCCAGTCATGCGTTGTTATTGTTTGATAGGTCATGTATTAGGAATAGGATTTTCATCAAACAGTCATCTCTGACTTTTCAGGTCTCAGAGATGTTTTAATACAAATTCTTCTTTGTCAGGAGATTATTGTCTGGCAACACTGTCATCATTATTCAGTGTTTACCTTGAATAACGAAGGAGAAATAATAAGAGAATAAAGGAGCGCAGGAAAAACAACTGCTGTGAAAATGTTAATGATGCGCCCTTGGGTGTAAGGTTTGTTTTTGTTACCGTGATGAGCCTCTTAGAGCCTGCTACGCCCTCAGAACAGAGACTTCTACATACGTGACTCGTGTGTAATTGATAGTGGCACCTGTCTGCATTTCAAACCTGCCCTGTCAAAGTTAATCTGCCTCAGACAGCTGCATTAAAAAAAGTTGTGTCATGATCTTAACTGGCAGTGATGTACTTACATTTAAATCAATTGATACAATGCACTTATTATGTGACACGCGTGTTTTATTTTGTACTTGCATTCCAAATAAATGAATAAATGCATGCTTAATGACATCTGTAAGATATTTCTGTAATTATGTTTGAAATTGCAGCGTTGGACTCATCCTCATAATTTTAACCTTAATCCTATTATTATTATTAATTTATACATTTATTATTTACATTTAAGTACATAGAAGTGAAGGTCACATATATATATATATATATATATATATATATATATATATATATATATATATATATATATATATATATATATATATATATTTATTTATTTATTTAATGTCTTGTCTTTGAAACTAAGACGTTCACAAAACTAATTATTTTTGAAGGTTGTTTCCATGTTTTGTTTTATTTATTTATATATTCTTTTTTTTTTTTTTTTACTAAGTCGTCCTTATCTTTAAGGTTACTTGATGCTTTCATACCGATAAGGATGTTGATCTTCTAAGAAAAAAGTAAATAAAATAAATCATTCTTCACTGCATGACATTCAGCCTACAGTACCATTCTCATGACAATTATGTTATATGGATTTGTTTTACAAACTTGCATATACAAAATGGGTAAGTTGTGGTTAGCGCTAGGACTTTATGATTGCATTAGGTTTGTGAAACAAAAATCATGCTATGCTCTGGAAATAATGTTCAAGTACAAAATACAGATTACAGTTTGTGTGTTGGACAGAATTTTCTCTCTCTCTCTTTCTCTCTCTCTCTCTCTCTGTCTCTCTCTGTCTCTCTCTCTCTCTCTGTCTCTCTCTCTCTCTGTCTCTCTCTCTCTCTGTCTCTCTGTCTCTCTCTCTCTCTCTCTCTCCTCTCTCTCTCTGTCTCTCTCTCTTTCTCTCTCTCTCTCTGTCTCTCTCTCTCTCTCTCTCTCTCTCTCTCTGTCTCTCTCTCTCTCTCTCTGTCTCTCTCTCTCTGTCTCTCTCTCTCTCTGTCTCTCTGTCTCTCTGTCTCTCTCTCTCTCTCTCTCTCTCTCTCTTTCTCTCTGTCTCTCTCTCTCTCTCTGTCTCTCTCTCTGTCTCTGTCTCTGCTCCTCTTTCTCTCTCTCTCTCTCTGTCTCTCTCTCTCTGTCTCTCTGCCCTCTCTCTCTCTTCTCTCTGTCTCTCTGTCTCTCTCTCTCTCTCTCTCTCTCTCTCTTTGCCCTCTCTCTCTCTCTCTCTCTCTCTCTCTCTTCTCTCTCTCTCTCTCTCTCTCTCTGTCTCTCTCTCTCTCTCTCTCTCTCTCCCCTCTCTCTCTCTCTCTCTCTGTCTCTCTATCTCTCTTTCTCTCTCTCTCTCTCTCTCTCTGTCTCTGTCTCTCTTCTCTCTCTCTCTCTCTGCCCTCTCTCTCTCTCTGCCTCTCTCTCTCTGCCCTCTGTCTCTCTCTCTGCCCTCTCTCTCTCTCTCTCTCTGTCTCTCTCTCTCTCTCTCTATCTCTCTTTCTCTCTCTCTCTCTCTCTCTCTCTCTCTCTCTCTCTCTCTCTCTCTCTCTCTATTCCCTCTCTCTCTCTCTCTCGGCTACATTAGAATGCACACAATTGACAATATATATTTTATGAACCGCTTATCATTTAAGGTTATTCAGAATACTTTTGTAACATTTCTCCAGCAAATGTTATTTGGTTTCTGAAGGTTGCTTTTCATTTAAATCAAATGGCGTTTAAATGGCAGCTTACAATTTATTTAAAAACAGACTATTTAAGGAATTGTTTGATTTGAGTTCGAATGACTGCCCAATTTTTTTTGAAGGTTACTTTAGGGTTTTTGTGTATTGAAGTGAAACGAGTCTTTACTTATTATTACTAATTAAAGTATTACTACACAATAATCAATCTTTAAGGAAAGGTTTTTGTGGCTCTACAGCGTTAGAAGTAGCGGCTGCCTTATAACTTACAATGAGTCTTCTCATTTTTAGTACTACTGGTACACACATTTACAGCTGATTGGATTGACGCACCAGAAAGACCAAGGAAAATGTGGACTTTTTATTGAAAAGGTCGTTAAGCAGCATCTCTGATCTCTGGTTATCTGAGGAACTGTCCGGCTAGTTTCCAGCATCGTGACCAGTGCTAAACACAGGCATGTTCTGTCTGCTCGAGCGGTCGATCTTTCAATGTGCTGTGACACAAAGTCAGCAGAGAAGAAATGGGGTTACATTGGGTTAATCATGTCCAATTTTCTCATTGTGAGATATCCTTTCTCTGACCTGACTTTGGAGAAGGACTTTGTCTTCCCGGCGATCCGGTTTTAATATGGGGCTGCCCAAATGCTAACACTAACTGGTTCCCTTTGGGGTTTGTGAGATATATGCATAGTTTGGACTGACTCTGGATGGATTCTGGAATGGATGACCTGAGTTTTGATTATCTTTAATGGTGCAGTATTCTATATGTAGTTTGTAAAAGATACCTACACACTTGGTCACTTATCAGTTGCATTCTTAAAGTGAACAAGCAGCGTTCACCAACGTGTGTGTGTGTGTGTGTGTGTGTGTGTGTGTGAGAGAGAGAAAGAGAGAAATCAGCTTTAATTCAAGGCTTTATGGACTCACTGTTCCATATTATAAAAAAAGGGTTATTAAAAGTGTAAAAATAAATAAATATAATACATTTATTTGATAATACGTATTCGATTTTATTCGCTTGTTAATTTATTCCATTACAATAACTCTTTACATGAAACAGTCTTTACAGAAAATGTGTTAATGTTACTTATATGCTTTAGGTGTTTATATGTGTGTGTGTGTATGTGTGTGTGTGTGTGAGAGAGAGAAAGCTGAGAGAGAGAATCATCTATATTCTATACCTTTTATGGACTTCTTTCTGTTCCATATTTTATAAAAAAAGTGTAATTACAAGTGTAATAAATAATAATTTATTTTTATAATGATATTACTTAATTGATTAATTAATTAATGAATTCAATGTTCATTCATTCATATATTTGTTTTTTTATTTATTTTAATTTAGTAATAAATAAAAATTAATCCTATTAACTCTAAAACGATCATCAATAAATAACTAAATCATTACTGAAATTCATCCATGTTAATACAGTGCGTTGTGCCTTGTGTGTGTGTGTGTGTGTGTGTGTGTGTGTGTGTGAGTGAAAGTGTGTGGAATGAGTGAGTGAGGAGAGAGAGAGAGAAATTAACTTATTCCAATACCTTTTATGGACTCACTTGTTCCATATTTACAAAAGTAATTAGAAGCATATAATAAATCATAAACTCAATACATTTATTTGGTAATGGATATTCATTTGTTGATGCATTCACTTGTTTGTTTGTGTAAATTTGTTATTTAATAATAAATCAAAATAAATCCCATTAACTTAAAACAATTATTACAGAAAATGCATACTAATGCTAATTACAGTGCGCAGCGGTGTGTGTGTGTGCGTAGTAAGTGTAAAAGCATGCATGTGTGTTTGTGTACGTGTGTATGTGTGTGTGCGTGCGCGTGTGTGTGTGTGTGCATGTGTGTGTGTATGTGTGTGTGTGTGCGTGCATGCATGTGTGTGTGTGTGTGTGTGCGCGCATGTGTGTGTGCTGTCTGATGAACGTTTGCACTGCTGTGAAACCTGCAGAAATCCACTGTTTATTCAAAGTCTAATGGTTGAAGGGACTGAGATGTGAATTAGCAAATCAGAGCTCTCCGTTTCCTCCTTAGTATTTCACTTAATGAGCCCGCATAACTGCGTTTCCCGGCTTCTATCGTGTTGCTGAGGAAACAGATATGTTTGACAAGTTTTCAAATCGAGGACGTTTTCGACAATCCGGGGGAATATAACTTCTGCCTGGTAATTACAACGCGCCAGTTGTTGCACCATTTACATGCCATTAAAACGGCTTCCTGCCGGCGGTGGTAGTCCGTACGATGTCTCTTTCTTTGCGTCCCGTCCTCTGCGCAGTCAGAGATGTCCGTGTGCAGGACTGTATGAGAGAGAGCCGTGTCCAGGGGCCTGTGAAGAACGTCCAATGTCGTACTGGCTCCCGGAAAAACGGGAGGGAAACATTTGTGAAGCGGCTCTTCATGCGTTTCCTCACTACGGCCGTCAGGGCTGTCCGCTCTGTTAAGAAAGGTCTGCTAAAAAAAAAAAAATAGATGGTCTAACTTATGCTATCTTTGTCTCTGGTTATGAATCGCGCACTAAAGCGAACATTCATCAGCTGATTAGCAGATTGAGAGAAATTGAACTGTAAGTGCACTTTTCTGGTCTCTGAACGCTGATAATTATGATATGCTATGTATCTAACAAGTGATAAAAATTCTATTTAAAGAAATGTATCACTCTATTAATATCTATTTGTTTGTTTGTTTGTTTATTGTGACCGTACCGTAGATTAACGAGATTAATCTATTTATGATGAGTGGTTAATAATGACATTTATATAATGTATACAGTTGAAATGTAATAAATTTGAACGTAAACAACCATCCTTGTTGTATTATATTGTACATTTTATATGCTAAAAAGTATATTATATTAATTAGTATTTACTATATTAACTAATTAAATGTAAAATAACTGTAAAAAGATCCTTAGTATTTCCTAATAATATATAATTAATTAATTTTACACATTAATAATATTTTAATGAATGCATATGTTTTTATTTTATTTTTAATGAATGAATGAAATAAGACCTCCGAATGGTTTGCGCACCTCCAAACTACGTTGTTCGTTTTCTTGTTTCAGCATAATGTGTTGATAACTTCCTGACTTGCCAGAAAATAAAAATAGGTAAACTTCTTAAATGCAAAGATAAGCACATTTATGAATTCCACTATTCAATTTTCCCTTTCTTCAACTGAGAAACAAAAGATTGTCCTCTGGTTTTCTTTTGTTCTGCTGTAATTATGCTGGATGACCTTCTGTGTCATGTCCATAAGTCGCTGAATGCGCTCAAGGTCCCGAAGTGTCAAGAGCCGGCAGATAGCCGATGTACCCCCTGGCTATTTACTGTGTTAAATGTCAAGAAGGTGCCATAAACCCATTATGTTCTATCTCTGCATTAATGTGTGTCTTTGTCGAGCATACAAAATCACGCGAAGGTGGGCCTATGGAGAGCCATCGCCATCTGCTATATGCTTGTTACATTTAGTGTTTAACTTCGTGGTGTTTGGTAGAAAGGCCGCTTGTTCCTGAAGGCAATTGATACAGCAGTGAGGGGATTCGGACTTATCGTGAAGCTTTGCCGAGGAGCCTCGCATACATCTTCAGGGTAAAGCGGCTGTTATGCGTCCACAGCTGCTGGTGTGAAGCCGCGCGGATCTCGCCGTCCCTGCTGAGATGAAAATCCACTGTCCACATGTTCTGAAGAACATTCGCCTTCTGTCTGTTGAAGAGTTGAAGGGCTCGTAGATTTGCCATATGTGGACTCGTCGTGCATATGATATAGTTTCAGGATGCAGTTCTTCCAACTTGTATGAAAGCTTCTTTTCTTCAGAACGATTTTTAAGAACGCTCTGAGTAGAACGGTTAAGTATGAGTCTATTCATTGGGGTAAATCGCATCGTGTTTATATATTTGTTCATTTGTTTGGTACTTGATTTGTTAGATATTTTTTTGTGCTTCGAATATGTCGGAACGAACCGTTAGTTACGCGCCAAAGACTAGTGTTTTCGTGAGGATTTCGATTTTTCTTGCACCTCAGATTCCACGTCAAACAGCCGTATTTCTGCCAACGCTATCCAATCCCAGGCAAGCCCATTTGTTCATGTATAAATCAAACAAACACGTAAGATAAATACGGTCACAAATAATAAACGCCTCATGGATGGCTTCGGTGGTCCAATCAAACAAACGATATACCGATAAAGCAGATGACTACTTGCAAAATAAAGTTTGTTTGTGGCATTTCTTTTTTTTACGCAATAATAATCAGATAATCACCCGCAGCGCTTCATTCAAAGAATGTTTCATATCTAATCCTTTCATTCTTTTGAATTTGTGATCAAAGGGCTTTGATAATTGGCTTAATCATTTCGAAGATGAAAGATATTTCTGTTTACATGCTGATTTGTATGTTCTACAACTGGCCATTCGCCATAAATATAATAAAAATCTTAATATGAAGGGGCTTTATAGGTGAAATGCGAACCTTTTGATGTAACGTGTGTGCGTGGAAGACGCCAGTCTTCTACGTAGCAGGTGAATGCAGCTAATGAAAGAGAGCGCATGGGAGGACTGGAGGAAAAGTATATCTTTTTTTCTTCTCCTGTTGTTATGTTATGCCATTAGCAACATATCAATGCAGCGCTCGCTGGTTTGCTAGGAAGGTCATGGCTTCTTGTGCTACTTGAATATTTTGTCACACTCAAAGCAAGTAACTGTGTTATTTGGCCTTCACAAACACTGCAACCCAAACGAATGAAAACTTTAATTTAGCCCCTGACTATACATATATTTGGAGTGTATCATAAAAGTGTTTTTTTTTTTACTTGGGCCTGTGGGCAGTAAACTCTATATACCTAGAAAACCTTTCAGAACACATTAGCAGTAGCAGAGAAACACCCTCGACGACTGCCTACAGCAAGTCTTCTGGTGAATGTAAACACCCTGCATTTATGTTTGGTGCTAGGCATCACTTTTAGAAAAGTGTTATTGTTAAGGTACCTAGATCAGCTGCCTTCAGCAGCCGGGCGACCTAGCCTGATTTGTAGCATTCCAGCCGGAGCTCCGCTGTGAGCTTAAGTGCCCGGGCTGAACATCCTCTTTGCTAGTCTGATGCAGGTGCATGTCACTTAACATTTGAGTGACCCCAGTGATGGCGGAGTCACGAGCTGTGTCAGTAAAGTGGAGGACCATCCGGCACTGCTCGTGTGGGATAGATTAAGATGGCAATCCTGAATTTGCCGCTTTTCAGCGTCTGTTCCCGTGAGACGACATGATAGAATAATTTGCTCCATGTTTCTTCAGCTGGGGGCTACCCAGCGTATTTCAGTCCCATGAAATGAGGCTTCAAGAAGATGTTACAGCGCATGTTGATCCGATTAGCCTAATATGAGTAATAAATATTTTGATATTGTTATTAGTTTATTTTAATACATTCTTTGAATGCTGAAGTAAAACATTAATAATATATTTAAATTAGCTATATCCTGTTTGTGTAATTATACTTACTCCTATATATATATATATATATAGATATATATATATATATATATATATATATATATAGTGATATACACACACACACATGCACACACACACACACACACACACACACACACACACACACACACACACACACACATATATATATATATATATATATATATATATATATATATATATATATATACATATACAAATGTTAATTCATGTGCATTAATAATATATAGTTTAATATTGACCTAAAATAGAAATAATAAATATATATATCAACTTTAAAATGTTATAAATTAATTTAATGTAATTTTTACTGCATTTAATGTCGCCATGTATTTGGTCAGCATGGCTGGTTAAGTAAAACCCTTTCAAAATCTTACAAACAATACTAGAGATTACCAGAATTACATTGTGACTCTGCAGGTCGCTTTAAATAGTTCTTTTCCTTTAGTTCACATTCGTTAGAAAAGAGCTCATCTCACCCTACCTGCAGCTAAGGTTGTTGTATTGTAGCAGGTCACAAACGTTGGTAAATTACAGTTATTTGCGAAACAAAACGCACCTGCTCAAACTGATCCTTGGCATGCGTTATATGATCCAGTCTGAATTTCCTGCTCACAGCAGCTGTGCTCTTCCAGGAACTTCTCCTCTGTCTCCTCTGTTTCGGCAAAATGCGATACTGACGGCATCCATTTTGAAGTGTCGCTCCGAATCACTCAGATCCAAGAAACGTTTTTCCGTTTAGCTTTGCAAGCTCTGGAAAACAAATAGGAAAGTACATTCCCACCCTCAACTGAAACGCTTTCTCCACCCCAGTTCATTCATGGACAGATTGAGATAACCCCTGCTGGCAAATCAAGAGGGGTGCTGGGATGTCAGTTGATGGAAATGAAAATGAC
This sequence comes from Puntigrus tetrazona, assembly GCF_018831695.1. Taxonomy (NCBI): domain Eukaryota; kingdom Metazoa; phylum Chordata; class Actinopteri; order Cypriniformes; family Cyprinidae; genus Puntigrus; species Puntigrus tetrazona. The sequence continues at coordinate 2,530,733 of NC_056709.1, forward strand.
TCTTAGCCCGTGCACTTCTGTTTGTCTTAAGATGGAGAACAAAATGCAGATACAGTATATCCAGATGATATGGTTTGATACTCCTGAAAGGCAGCACGCTTTGTTTGTATTCAAACAAGGTTTGCAGCTTAAATCCATATACAGTACAGCAAACATGTGGCTTTTGTTTGCTTTTTTCTCACGGGGTTTCACGCAGGGTTTTCAAATGACTTAGGTGAAACCGTGAATTGTATCAGCTCCCAATGTACCCTTTTATCAAAATGCCATCTGCATGTAGAATTAAAAATAGGCATTTAAAAAATTTTAATCGTGGGGATAGTTTATCAGTAGACTCATCATTTTTCTTTAACTGTAATAATCAGATCGCTGACTTAACATACATATAATTCAATGTGACTATATGCTTGTCATATTTAACTCTATTTTGCAGCGCTGTCACATCGAATATTAGTATCCATCGATTATTAGCATAATCAACAACTTTTTTCTATATACACTTCTCAGAAATAATAAAAAAGAAAGAAAGAAACATCTTTAATTAGAGTATGGCTCAAATCAGTTAAACTTTTGATATCGATCTGGTCGGCTACGTATAAGAGGAGGTTGTTAATCAGTTTCAGCTGCTTTGTTTGCTGATGAAATTAACAACGACCCCCAAAACAGGCTTTTCTGAATGCTTTCACTAGTTTTGCATTTGGCTAGGGTCAGTGTCATCTCTCCAGACAGACATCAGTACATGCCATTGCCTTGAATGTTTGCTGTGTCATGAGGAGATTCCAGGAGACAGACAGTCACTTCCCACGGCAGCAGAGTTCTTAACCCATCAGTAATCTGTGTATCTGCTCCTTTGTGCGGGAGGAACATGATAAATACTGCCAGAACAAACACTCCAGCAGGCCACTGGTGGATTGTCTCTGACCAAAACAATCAGAAACAGACTTTAGTGGGCCCGTGTTTTCCAGAATTGGTTGGAGCCGGATACGATGCCCCTGCAGTTGTTCATAGACACAACAGGTTCATCCTGGAGCACATTTCACAGACAGTGAAAAGGACTGAGAAGCCATGGAGAAACATTATTCTGCCTGGAAATAATGTTCAGTGACTGTTTGGTGGTGGGTCATGATGATCTATCCATGGAGGGACACATGGATACAGGCTAGATGTGAGGGGTCACCAAACTTGATCACGGAGGCCGTGACCTGCAGAGTTTAGCTTCAACTTGCCCTGAACATATCTGTCCTCAGTTTCAGGTGTGTTTAATCGCTCAAAGGAATAAGCTGTATTCCAAGCAGGTTTTGAGTTCGTAAGTCACGACTTGCAGCTGCCGTAGATGAGTCGTGGGCAAACTGCCTGAGCACAAGAAATTGTGGTGAAGTGATGTAAACAAACCAGCGTGGCTGACCGGCTGGGATTATGCTCATTTACACAATTTCTACCGCCAAGGTACCACTGTATAAACACTGCATCTGTAGAGGTTGCTATATTGCTGTTTTGGGGTTGGTGGACGACCGAGTAGCATCAATTCTAGTACGAAGTTCACGGAAGTCACGGTTTGACTCACCCAGTGCACTTCATGGTTGGTGTTGGAAAACGCATGTTACGGGTTGTTTGAATAAGGAAGAATGACCGTGGTTCGGTAATCGAGCTAGACAATGGCACCCTGACTGCTATTAGGAACAGATGTCCCTTGGACTCCATTGTCAGACCCTGCACTAGCGCGGAGGGTCCTGGTTTCTTTGTGGTGTAGGACAATGACTGGCCTCTGGTGTGGCGAGAGCATGCAGGCAGTTCTTGGGTGATGAAGGAATTGAGGGACACAACTCCACCCAAATGCATAGAACAATTACTGGGACATTATGTTACTTAATTCAGACTCGTAGGTTGACAATTGTCATTTCCATCAAACAATGCATGTCTTTGTTCCTAAATATACGTCTAGTTGAGTACCAGCATAGATATCCAGCATGGTATTACTTTCTCCATTGAGACTTTTTGAGTATTTACAGGTGTATCTATTTTTTTATTACACATCTCTCTGGAATACTTCAGGTTACTAATCATTTATATTTTCAGGAAAATGAAAGGCTGACATCAATCCATTGTAATTTTACGATATAATTATTTCATCAGAAATAAATGCACTTATGTTGTAGTTGTGGCATCCAACATGGGCTGAATCTACAACCTTGATCCCTAGGTATTCCTCACCTTTCTATCCGAGGAATATTAAAAAGATGGAAAGATCGATAAAAAATGATAAGAAAAATCCTGGCACCCCAGAGTTTCAAGTGAAGAGCTCATAAAGCCAGCAAGGTCACACTCTTCACTTTGTTGGAATGTTGTGACTGAGAGCTTTATTTGAAGTCTTAATAAAGTGGAGGCTGGGGCAGTTGTGGATTACATTCAAAACTGTTTTCATTTGGTAAACAAAGGAGCTGAACACAATTCGAGCAGTCGTTTTTCTGTACTCCAAAAACCATTTGAAAATCAAGATGCCAGAGCCTGGCGATTCTTCAATCAGGGACGCATTTGATAACTTTTAGAAATTCAAACAGCCTTTTCAGACCGCCCCAACGCGCTGCCTGACTGCTGCCTTACTTTTATGTGGCCCGTGTCATTTTGGGGATTTACTTTGTGAGTGCTGGTAATGATGTTTCGCTTACTATAATATATAAGAATACGCTGTACCAAAACGAATTATCGGAAGCAACATACACATGCTAATGGTATGAAGTGCAATAACGTGTATATACTGTTTTGCATACACATGAAATTACGCAATATGAATCGTGCTATTTATGTGACATATTGTGATACAGCATTTAAATGCATCTCTTGAAAAATAAAAGTGCATAGAAATGTGAGAATGGAATATTTCAGTGTTAAGTAATTACTTTTTTAATAATTCTAATACGAAAATTACAGGAACATTTTTTTTAAATCTGCACCCCAGTTTGTAAATATTTCAGTTTTTTGACAATGGAAAATTACTTTTTTTTTTTACCTCTACAGTTGTACAGTATAAAATCATAAAACATGAAACTCAAATACGATATAATAAAACTTAAATAAGAAAAAAATTACCAAGAGAATCTTAAGAGACAGGAATATAAAAACAATGCTAGCTGAGAAGAACTACATAACTATTCATTTGTATATATCCAGGCTCTAGAAGTGCTGATTTTGGTTTTGTCTTGTGCAGCTTCAGGAAACATGACTGGGAAATGAGATGTTCCTTCCAAATGGAGACTGTAAGAGGAGATGGCGTAAAGAAGCTACAGAATTACACAACCTCTTCAACTACAGCTTCTTAGGTAATTATGTGTTATAAAGTAGAAGTTGATTCTAAATCGTACTTTTGCACGCCATTAACTATAGTTGGGGAAAAAGATAATGTTTATTCATAAAAAGAGTCCAAAATGCATGAGCTCACAGGTGAAGTAAAAAAAAAAAAAAAAAAAAAATTGATAACATCCTACCAACAGGAAATAGTCCCCAACATACCAGGGGCTTACTTCTTGGTTATATTCACCAGATGGATTTAAAAATAATAATCATTCACCAGATGCAGTTGAGATGCAAGATATGTTCACGGTCTAAAGTGGCGTGGTTTCCATACTTATCTTTTCCTTTGGCATGTGCTCACTTTTTAATTTAGACGCTTATGTCTTCAAAATAAAACAAGTGCATTAAAAACTGGAATGAAAAATGATGTATTTTGCACTTTTATAAACCAGGGGCCTCATTTATAAAGTGTGTGCATGCACAGATTTGATCTAGAGTATGCTTAAAAAAAAACTGCCTTGACATGAAAAAGTAGAGTCAGGTCTACAGTTGTTCTAATTTCTTTTGAAAAGTTTTAAGTTTGCTGTTTTTATAAAAGGATTTGGAGGATAACTGGTGATCTTTTCTATTGTATGTTAATGACCTAAAAAAAAAAAAAAAGTTGTTTACAACATTCAGTTGCACATGTCTGAGCATAAAAGCATTTATTCTTCATAAGAATTTTCTAACAGATTTTGCAGAGTTCGATATATTAAACATTCTTTTTTTTCAGTTGGATATGGAGGACATCAATGTTGCAGATGGAAGATACATCGAGAAGTTCTTATCTACCTGGAGCGCCTATTCAAATTAAAAAAATAGTTTATTTCTGTGTTGTGTTTTTTTCCCCTTCTTCTATAAGAAGAGTTCTGAGAAGCGTATGTATACCTGGGATTGGCCGGCTATCCAGCATTGTGATTGGCTGAGAAGCGTGTGGATGGAAATGTTACACTCATACCATACCGCGATGTCGGTTCGGATCGATGATCCAAATAATGAAACTCATAAACGAGGTATTTGTTGCATCTAGTGGGGACATACGATCAAACTGAAATCCATGCATACGGTATTGACATGACAGGCTTTGGTATGCAAACAAGTAATTTTAAAGGAATTCTTCGCTTACTGTGGCAGTAAACGAAAATTCGCATTCTACAGGAAGCTCACTAGCCACAATGGCGCTCTCCATGGTACACAAGACAAAAAGCCTATAGAAACAGCCTGTGTACAGCCGTGTTTCCCTCCTAGAGAAAGAAGTGTTTGGAAATCATATAACCCTTCCAAAGAAGTAAACAAGCCTACTTTAAAGTGTTTAGCTGGTTGTATTAGTACATTTGCAACCACAAGCCCTCGGTCGCTGGAGGCATTATCAGCCTCTTTCTGCAAACAGGCTAAAATAATGACGACGGTGCTGTCAAGCTGCAGTGTATGAATAGTATACCGTCTGCCATTCTGTAAATTAATTTGAACTAATTTAGTGCTTGTGAGCACACATTGGTAAACGGAAAACACCGAAGCGCTTCTGCCGCGAGTCCCGAAGCCACGGGATGTCTCCACGAAGCACTCAAACAACAGAAGTTCAAACACAGATTTAGGTCTCGATGAGAAACTGCTTTAATGCAGTCTATTTATTATGCAAATATTGAAAGCTGACATGGTGTCATAATTTTAATGGAGTACTTCTGAATACCGTTGAAAATCAACAGAGATGTTACTCTCTGACAAATAAGTATTTATTGTTGATCGCATTAGTTACCCTACCCGCAGTCCCGGCGCTGAAAACTATTATGAGTTTTTATTATTTTATCAATGTGGAAATAAACGTCTTGACTGGCCCTTTAACTCATCTGGAAAAGGAAATACAATTTGACAGGGTAATGTGTGCAGCCCATAGCCTTTAGAGTAACTGCTGTAAAAAGGGGCCATGAATTTTAAACAATATCATTATCTGCTAAGCGCGTTGACTCCTTTAAGAACTTATAACAGTTTGAACGGAGGAGGAACTATCACAACGCCCAGAACAGATTAAAAATTCACCTAGTTTAACAGCAACAGTAAATGCAACGCATTAACTATGAAGTTTCGCCAATATTTCAACGTAAAGAGACTGCTCCACTAAAACTGTCGGGTTATGCTGGCTGTAACTGCCGAGCGGTCTCTCTGCTCATCGCTGGTATTTAACTGGTGTTTCAAAACCCTCAAATTAAACAAACAGCACCAAACTGATCGGGCTAACACTGGCTTTATAAGTGTCTACCAAACATTACAAACATCAGTTGGGGCAAAATTCCTCGCAGGCATATAAGTACCAGCAAAATCCTGAACGAGTATGTATGAGGTTCAAATTGAAAATCATTTCAGAGACCATTCGATTTGATTGGTATATACAAATGCAAGGTATAACGAAGGATGGAAGTATGTTGCAGGCATTTCCTCTAGCTGGAGGTCCTCAAAGATGAATGAAGCCTTATAACGTCAAGAGATTTTTCTCTGATCCTTTACAAGGTTTGCAGGCCTTTACCTACAGTCCCACACAGAATGAGATATTCATCAAACATTTCCTTCAGCGGTTTTCTTTCAAAATCTATCCTTTGAATCCCATTCCCATCTTTCTCAAACATCCGGGCTGGAAAGTGTGGAAAGAGTGACTGGCTTGACTTGAGCGCAGAGCAGAAGGTTTTTTGGAGCTGCATCCAGCGTACTAACTGCAAACGGTGCAGGTTTGATTTCAGATCCGTGCATTTCTGTGATTATTATTTATTAAAGGCTCTAATACATAAAAGCAAAGCTTTTACTAAGAATGTTAGTACTATATCTGTAATTCCAGTAAGTAAGAATAGACGTTGCTGAAAAATACATGTCATGCAGCAGATGGTGGTTAGCAATGTTATTCATGACCACTGTATGTAAGGTTAATGAGGTGATAATTTGCAATGAATTTGTATGATTTTGTGGTAAGATTTGTCGACACCCCAATGAAGAGTAGGCTTAGGTTTAGTGTTACATTTCAGTACAGGTGTTAAACTCATAAAAGCCGGCATATGCCTCTTTTTGAAATGGAAGGTTAAATTTCTGCATGGGTGTCACCTGTGATATATCAGCCACCTAATGTTCAGCTGTAATGCTGCATTGAGATACAAAGCCTATTTTGTGTGTGGTAGAATATATTACAACATCATTTGCCGCTTAATGACTCTTCTGCAGAGCGCCGCTGGTTTAGGTAAATGGATGGTGCGTGGCCGTTATTTTGTGCTTTGGGAGGAGTGAGAGGATCAGGGGTGGATGTTCTCCTCTGCGCCCCTGCTCTAATCATTAACGTCGTCACTTTGCAGATGGGAAATGTAATGGCTTGGAGGTGGCGGGGTGGAGGAACACATACCCATTAACGCCCTTTCTGAATAAGCGTCGCCTTAGCAGGCTAGTTAAAGTGCTTCATACCATCAGAGCGAGAATAGAGAAGGTCTTAGGCGATGACACTGTCATTTCTCAATGGAAAACGCCTGGGAAGAACGATCCTTAGTTTTTCTTTGATTTGCCTTTGCTGTTACATACGGCCAGAAATTAAATGTGGTTAATTTTGAATGTCTCATTCATTAAATTGCACTTTAGAGGACGCTTTCTGCCTCTAGCAGTGCGTCTTACCAGTATTAATATTCATAGTAAAAATAAAGAAAACTCTTCCTAGCGTGCATCGAAAAACATTTTTTTGTTTTCTTTGCGCACAATAAAATTACCATAGAAGCTTACCGTAACATACGCAGGCGAATGACTGATGCCACAAAAACTATTTTAATGCTATCCTTACTAACTACATTCCAGTTGTGTTGCTGTCTGTACAGCGCCAGAAAGTTCTTGGATTTCATCAAAAATATCTTAATCTTGTGTTCTGAAGATGAATGAAGGTCTAACGGGTTTGGAAGGCACGACGGGTGAGTAATTAATTACAGAACTAACCCTTTAATATTCCAGATATCACGTGGTTTTGTTCAATGTTGTTTTAAATTTATTTAAGTTAACATATTTATCTTTTCACAAAATATCATTTTATATGCATATTTGTCATTTTAGTGGATTTAAACAAAAATGCCATTCAATTTTTCGTCTACCAAAACAGCATTTTACTTCAAGATTTATGAAGCATGCATTTTAAAAGAACCAAGCCAGTCAAGCCAGTTTGGTCAGTTAAACTTTTACATACATTTCAGCATTTCTGTAGTAGACATACTGGCGTGTAATATTAAAATCGATTTTACTATGATGAGAGAAGCAGCTGCCATGGCAACCAGATACATTGCAAAAGGAAATTACTTGTAAAGGCTGCACTTTTTATTTCTGTAGATTTTAAGCAAATCAATGAGTGAATTACCCATTGTCCATGTTAAACCATGCTGAAAATGGCAGATTAAGCGGGTTTATATTCTGAAATCTATTTCTAGGTTTTCTTAAATGCGTGTGCTTTAAAGGAATAGTTCACTAAATGAAAATTACCCCATATTTCCTCACCCCAAGCCATGCAGGTGTATATATGGACGTTCTTCTTTTCTTTCCTATGAACAGTCAGAGTTTTTAAAAAATGTATCCTGGCTCTTCCAGGCTTAGTAATGATGATGGATAGTGAGCCCTTATTTTCAAGTTCCTTAAATCAAATCCATCTGTCATGAAACTAACCGATCCACTTTTCCTGATGTAAATGAGCGCCACTTTTTGTAAATTCCGTCCAGCTATTTTTGGCTGTACGAAACAGTTAGCTTTGCCACTTGATATATAAAATGAAGCGTGTCTTACCATGTTATTTTAATGTATTATCATAATTATGAAAACACTGATTTGTAGTGAAAACTGTTTTTCCGTTTACCGCACGTTGGTATTCTCTTACGTTATTTGCGTTTCATTAACCTGAAGCCTCACCATACACTTCTGTGTTCAGGAAAAGATGCAAACTCCTCCGGGTTAACACATGTCTTCTGGATTATAATGCTGTATGTGCATTCGCGTGAGTTGAGTTCCTCTGACACGACGTATGGCGTCAAGCTGCATTTGTAGCGTGAGCTCAGAAGAGAATGGATAAATGAGGGTAAGCGATACTGAACATAATAATGCATTAAAAGATAAGTAGGAAAAAAATGTATTTCAGTATAAAAACTAATGCAGCTGTCACGAAAATGAAGCTGGAAAGAAGGGCCAGCATCCACCGTCATGACCAAGCTTGCTCATCTGAAAAGAAGAAAGTCATATACAACTGCATGGATTAACTAAACTTGATTGCATTTATCAATTTATATTTATTTCATATATTAAAATAACTACAGTATGTGCATATTTACATTTGGGCATCATAAAACAACCTCGACCTCTGCCTTTGCTAAAGAATCTATTAAGCAAAGGGGTCATCGGATTCCCATTTATATATTTTTAAGTTTAAATGAACAGGATCATGTGATCAAGTTTCCACCTCTTCTTCTCTCCTTTTTTCTTCCCCCTCTTCATTTCTTAACAAAAATGCGCGATTGAATGTATCGTTCATTACAGTTTAGCAGACACTTTATGGCACTTTCCCACATAAACACATCTCTGCTAAAAAGAGAATATTTGTTATTGAAGTGCCATTTCATATGATTGCGCATAATATAACATCACGCTCCCATTATGTTTTGCCTGCGAATGCATTGGATAACTATTACACTATTACCCTTTCTGTCTTTCTTTGCATGCATTCCAAACAATAAAAGTTGCAATTTGCAGGCGTCTTGATGATCTTAAAGCCACGCTCTCTTGAGGAGGGTGGTTCGGTTTGTTGATATCGTAATCTTAGACTGCTTTAAAGAGAATATTTCTGAATCAATTAAAGCACATTATGCTAACGGAGGTGGGGGTGAGCCCAGAGGGTTTAGCATGGTTTTAGCTGTGGCTAATGAAATGAAATGATTATACAAGGTGTCTCAAGAAGCCCAGAGCGTATAAAGCCTACCAGAGTGGGGCCCTTGAGAGATGATGTCAGTAACATGTCAACCTCGCGCCCGTGGGTGATATCACGAGTTAGCATTGCTGAAACACGCCAGGAAAAACTGTTCGTTTTGAAGCAGACCAGGTTCAGACTGAAGCGCGAGAGAGAACTGGGGAAAGAGCGCTTGTGATGAAGACAAACATGTGCCGTCAACTGGCATTTATTCCCTGTAGCAACTGAAAAAATAATTAGCATGTCATTTCCTATTTTTCGCTTTTTCTTCTCCTTCAGCACACACGTGATTGGAGTAGAAAGCGCATGAGCGCTAGCAGGTGATTTACCTCTTTTCACTCAAGATTATGAAATGAATTGATAATGGTGGTTGAAAATAAGTTTCAGGAGCCACCTGCAGACTGATGACATCTGCTTCAGTTGTTAGAGACAGATATTTATTATAAATTTCAATAGTTAGCTAATCGTTAAACAACTTTGATTTTTAGAATTGTATCAGGTAATGTTGGAATTAACATTAAATGCAGTTACTATGCTTTAGAAATGTTTTTTCCACGTTAGCTAATGTTGCTAGCTAATGTAAACAAATAAAAAAATTAAATTAAATAAAATTAAATTTTATTACTGTTATCGAAGAATTCAATGTGTGTTAAAGCATTACTGGCCATCATGTTCATTTATTTATTAATTTATTTACTTTTTTTACTAAATAGTGAGGTAGTTTCTCATAACAAAAGCAGAGGAAACGATTGAGGAAAAAATACAATAAAATGAAATAAATACAAATAATAAAATAGAGAAGACTCATATGGCTTTAAAAATGACAATAAGATTACATGATGACATTATTTCCATTTATGTACGTATTTATTTGTAGGAGGAGGGGATTTCTTTAGAGAGCAGTTATAGTTCGATATAAGTCTTATAATAAATTATCCCACCTGTCTGGAGTGTGAGTTAGCACATAGAAAATAAATTAAGAACAATTAATAATTCATAGCTGAATTATGAATACTCAGATTAATGTGCAACGTAGACTTTTCAGTGACCAATTTATTAAATAGGACATTTGGTCTGAATATGTAGATTTAATTAAAAATGCAAATGGAAAAAAATGGAAAATACAGTACCCTACTGGCTGTTTAAGTAAAATGAATGAAACCTTATTAAAACATTTTTGCACTTTACTATGCCATAAGTGACCCGATGACGATGCCTTTGCATGTTCACATCACACCTTACTTCCCCCTTCCTTTTCTTTCCTGGCTTGTCTCCATCATTCGTTTTAGTCTGTATCTGTGTCACTGTCTCGATCTCGCTGTCTTTCTCTCTCAGTTGTGTGACATCTCCATGCCCATGGCTGCCTGCGGGAGCAATTCAAATGTCACTTTGATCTCTGCATTGAGTACCTCAGGCGCTAATGGGAGGAAAAAGGAGATGAAAAAAAAAAATAGTATCACTTATGAATGTACTGTAATGCACAAAGTCTCACAAACACTGTAAATGTGCCTCCTCAGCAGCATATGGTGGGGAAGAGCTCCACAACACAGTTAAATCCTGTTTGCTTTGCGTGAGGAAGTGCACTGCTCTCTCTGCGGGAAGCCTTAGCGAGCCAGATTATTTTCCCATACTGCCCAAAAATGTTTTAGCATCAAATAATACGGTATTAAATATGAAACTATTTTGTATTCAAAGCCAATGTTTTATTTCTCTTTCTGTATGTTGCTGTCATCAAAGGCACAGTGGTGTACAAAACAAAAATTAATCAAAATTAATCAAGTAAGGACTCTCCTCCTCTGAAATGACTTTTCAGCTTGTGTATTCAAGGCCATGTGGGTGGAATACAAAAAAACTGCACTCAGTGTTTTCCTCATTAAAAGTTGTACACATGCAGAGATACTATTACTCTGCCAAAATGATGTACAATCAAATGTTGCAGTTTTATTTATTTATTTTGATTGAAAGTACTAATGTTGGATGACCAATTGTATGCTTACATGAATTAAAATAAATCTTAAATGAAAATCTAGGGAGGAACAACTAGATGTATGTAAATATTAGATGTGTAGGGGAATAACTATATATATATATATATATATATATATATATATATATATATATATATATATATATATATTAAATAATCGTTTGAAATAATTAACTACAGTTTATGCTGAAGTCATGAAGTTACTAAGACTGAAGCAGAAATAAAAATTAAAGATGAGTAATATATATAGTAATAAAAATGTCAAAAGCCATTAAAATTAGCAAGCGTATAATGAAAACTGACTATGTCTATATCTTGGAGTTCCTTTTCAGTCCAGTCACTATGACGTTCCGTCATTGCCTGACGTCATGGGGTCCCAAATCTAGTAACCCAATCATCTGTGAGTTTAGCAAAACAGGCCAATGAGAACTGGCGAGTGGAATTTGTATGCTAATCCACTCCCCCGTATATACAAGTATATAAGATGGCAGCTTGCAACTCATTGAGATTTCTGTTTGGGGCCAATGGCTTCTAGAGCTGCAAAGAAGAAAGAAGAAGAAAAACGTTGAAATGCAGGAGATTTTTGGCCGTGTTTCATCTGCAGTTCAGCTGTGATTGCCCTGGGCTTGCACATTGTATGCCGCGATCCTTCCCCTGAGCGAGCCGGTTAAAAGAGCAATTTCCTACAACCGCACGGTCGCTGAGAGTGTCTGTCGAGATGTCTTTCCAACCGTGCACTTTTGGGTGCGGTAGTTTCCTTACCTCCGATGAGGATCGCTGTCTCACGTGCCTGGGCGTAAACATACTGAGGCGGCGTTCATTGATGGTTCGTGCCTATATTGTGAGAGCATGTCCATAAGCCGCTAAGGTCGCAGCTCTCGTTTATTATGAGGCTAACCTCGCCTGCTACCCAGCCAGGATCGTCCACCAAACCAAGGTGCTCAAAAGGCTGTATGAGGTAGTTCTGACCCGAGGTTGATGCAGGAACTGTGTCACGGCAACCGATTTTACTCTATGAGCAACAAAAGTCATGTTGTTTCAGTTGTTTCTGTTGTGAACTCTGGCTCCTCCATGCCTTGCAGTTCAGACTAGTTAGAGTAATTTGAGCTGTGCCCAGTGGGTGGTTTCACCCTCGTCCGGACCTGGCATCTATGTCTCTATATTCCACGGTTTTGCCTAACCGAGTTCCCTTGCTATACTTGCTTCCATTCCACAGGATTATTAAGTCTTGTGCTTCTCTCCCAACAGTTGATTCAACATCCCTTGTGGGCCCGCTACTGGATCCTACAGGGCATTAGGGTGGTTACATATTGAGCTTCTTTTTATTTTGTACGCTAGCCTGTCAGCATTTGTCCCTCAATTACGTAATGTATTTCAGGTTATGGCATTTTCCATCAGGACCCTGACTGAAAGGGAGCGTCTAGGTTACTAGAGTAATCCTTGTTCCCTGAAGGAGAGAACTGAGACATTACATCCCTATTTTGCTACAGTCTTGAACTGAATTGTCAAGTTGTGGCTTGGCTTCTCAGAATAAACCTGAATGAATGGTTGCACGTGGCCATCTTATATACCCAAGTGTACAGGGGCATGCAATTTCCATTCGCCTATTCTCATTGGCCTTTTATTTTAAGCTCTAAGGTGATTGGGTTCCCAGGTGGGGAAGAAGGGTTACAAAAGTAAATGAGACGTTCTTGAGTCAGAGCGTTCAAAATGTGCTTCAAGTATTTGATATTTAATGGTAAACAGCACAATCAGAAAATGTCTACTTTAGTTTCAAACACGAGAAGGGACATTTTTATAATTGACTCCATAGACCGAGTTAGCTAGATTTGAAAGCTGTTCTATTCAACACTAACTTTTCAACACAACGAAATGGCCACAACACAGCGCGTTGGATTATTCTGTTGTTTTGTACTAATTCCGCTGTGTTGAGCTGCACTGTGGCTTGTTTCCATTGTGTTGTGCTAATTTTGTTTAATTTGCAATGATAAAATTTTAACACTTGAACATTCAAAGACACCACTCTTTCTCTTCCAAGAGCTAATGTAAGGCATATTGGAAAGCTCACCTTACAGCCAAAACATTTACTCTAACAACTTGCATGCAAAATATCTACAGAGACACAGAATAAACATCATTTAACTTTGATGAGTTTAACTACAAAGCAGGAAGCATTACAACAATAAATGAAGTATAAGTTACTTTTTTAACCTCGAAATTAGTTTTTTTTTTAAAATCTGCTGTGTCTGCCATATGGCTCCAGTTCCCTCACATCTGGAATAAGCACTATGTTAAAAAAATGAAGTACATTTTTGGTGATCTGTTTTGCAGAACCTGAGTGTGTCATGTTTCAGGAACATCATTTTGTTGACCCTGGAACAACAGTGTATTAGATTCGAAGTATATAGTTTTAGAATTTCATCTATCATTTCTTGTATCTCAGATTTTTATCTATCATTTCCTCTGATTTTAGAGATTACTCATGGGTAAGGTTAAGCTTAGGTGGAAAGATATGGTCAAGATTAAATGTTTAGATTAAAATGCAACAAAATATGCTGACCCAGGAATACATCTAACTCAGCAAATCATCCCGGTCTGTACATGTTATACAGATTACTAGTAGGCTACGTTTGTGTTTATTTTTTGAGGTCAAAATTGATAGACATTGACTTTCTGCTTCTGTATATTCAAGAAAATCGTTTTGAACAATGAGCTTTTTTTGGATTATTTTTAATCAACCCTCAAAAAGCTGTTTGGTTACCAACATCTTTTGCATTGTAAAGAAAAAACTATCAGTTTTGGAATTGCCTTTTTGTTGTTGTTCACTATTCCTTTAAAAGAGTTTTTGTCTCCATTTTTGTCTTAAATAAATCTTAAATAAAGCATGGGTCTCCAACCCCTTCAAAGTACCATCCTGCACATCATACTTTAGTATCCAAACACCTTGATTAGCTGGTTCAGGTGTGTCTGATTGGAGTTGAGCTGAAATCTGCAGGACCTGAGCAGGTTTAGAAAACCTGAAGTAAAATCTGAACACCCTCCATAGCATAAACAGTAGCTACTGCGAGTTCAAACCTCTCGCATGCTCAGGCTTTCTACCGCATGTTTTAGTTTGAAAATGAGTAAAGGTCACTTGTGAAAAAAGCTTTACCTGTTTTCGAGCAGGAGGCCAGGAAAAGAGAGAGAGAAAATATGAAGGATTACTCAATCAGTGTGTGACTCGACTAAAACGCCAAAGGAAGCCTGGGGCCTCAATGAAGTGGACAAGGCAATCTGAAAATTGATTCCGCCGGTCGGCGCTGCAGAAGTGCGACTCCACCGCTGTAATTCCCCACATGCATTCATTCATTTCAGCAGTTGCCGGGATGCGGAGTACGTCAGATGCTTCTCTGCATGAAGTATGGACTGGAGTTCTCGCCGCAGGCCATGGAATCTCCTGCATGGTGATGCCGCGAGGGCTCAGGCTGTGGAATACACTTACAGTGAAATATCATCTGTGATTTGCCTCGGGAGACTCTCGAGAAGTGTGTACGCATGAGCGGCGGGTAATTTCGTGCTTCTATGTATCCGAAGCACGCAGAGACTGAGAATATGGTCTGGACCTGGCTTATACCACTGATTCATTTATCACTCGAGAGCCTTTGGGTTTCTGCACAGATGGCTGCGCATTTCCGGTTTGTTCCACTTGAGGCGGCTCTCCATGTGGCTCCTTAAGAGGACTTTGTGAAAGAACGTAGGATTTGGCTGGAGGACAGTGTCAAACTCATTTATTTTTCCATAAATAGGTGCGGACACGCACGCCAAGCTGGTTTATATCTGCCCCACCTGGCGCAGCCGACTCTGTCGCCGCTGAACCTTAAGCACATTTTTCATTAGTCGGCTTCTGCTGGCCAGCAATTGTGCGCTGAAGGGATAAATTCAGAATCTTTCAAAACGTGAAAACTAAAGCAGGTCAGGGGAGAGTTCCAGCCATACATCAAAGAGATTTATCCATCAGTAATGTGTATGGTTCTGGAATATTTTCTTGTGTAGTGTCGAGACTGGTCTCTCTAATGCCAAACCACCATCATAATGGAACTAAAATTGACTGCCAAGACAGTCTATAGGCAACTGATGTAAAATGCATACGTCTATTGATTTATTTTTCTTTAGGTATTCATTTAGTTATCCACTGTGTTATAATAAAAATGCAGTTCGTCTATGTATTGAAAAAAATAGCTCAATACTTATTTACATGTAGTTTAACGGAGGTTAGAGGACTTTGAGGGGCTAATTTCTTTGCTTTGCATTTGTCATGTATTGATAAATAGAACAAGCATCGCAAAGTAAATTGTCTCTCACATTACAATTTATTTGGCCCCTCAGTAGAAGGTGTAGAGTCACAAAACATAGAAGATGTACATGACATATTGTATGTTCATGTCATATTAAGATTAATGTATTCAGCATGATACCTCATTAATACAGTGGATCGATTGTATTGTCACATAGTTAATGAGATGGGTTTTGTCATTTTTACATATATGTATATTATTATTATTATTATTATCCCTTACTTAAAAATGGTCAAAAAGCAAAAAGTGTGTTTGCTTCACATTACAAATGAAAAACAAAAACAAAACAAAACATAATTTCTTAGTATTCTCCATAAAAAAATGATGTAATCAGCCCCATCTCAAGTGCAATTTCTATATGTATTTTAAGACTTGTTCATACAAATTTTTATGACATCATGTGTTTTTTTTTGCTAATCGTATGTATTCTACAAGTAGTTCAATTTGTATGAATTACTATAAATAACCTACACCTAACCCCGCCCTAAAGCTATCCATCACTAAGGTCTAGAAAAATTGTCATATGAATTTGTTTGAATTACCTACCTCGTAAAATATGTACTAACCGGTCATGATATTGCTTTGAAATTATTTAATAAATAAATACCATCTCAATAAATTAGAATGTAGTGGAAAATTATTTCAGTAATTCAACTCAAATTGTGGAACTTGTGTATTAAATACATTCAGTGCACACAGACTGAAGTAGTTTAAGTCTTTGGTTCTTTTAATTGTGATGATTTTGCCTCACATTTAACAAAAACCCACCAATTCACTATCTTAAGAAATTAGAATATGGTGACATGCCAATTAGCTTATCAGCTCAAAACACCTGCAAAGGCTTCAAAACGGTCTCTCAGTTTGATTTACCAGGCTACACAATCATAGGAAGACTACTGATCTAACAGTTGTCCAGAAGACAATCACTGACACACTTCACAAGGAGGGTAAGTCACAAACATCCACTGCCAAAGAAGCTGGCTGTTCACAGAGTGCTTTGTCTAAGCATGTTAACAGAATGTTGCGTGGAACGAAAAAGTATGGAAGAAAAAGATGCACAACCAACTGAGAGAACCACAGTCTTCTGAGGATTGTCAAGCAAAATCGATTCAAGAATTTGAGTGAACTTCACAAGGATTGGACTGAGGCTGAGAGCCACCACACACAGGAAATTGGCTAAAGTTTGTTGTATTCCTCTTGTTACGCCACTCCTGAACTGCAGACAATGTCAAAGACTAAAAAGAAGAAGGACTAGATTGTTGCCCAGTGGTCCAAAGTCCTCTTTTCAGATAAGAGCAAGTTTTGGCTGAAGGCTGAAGGCCACTGTCAAAGAACCCCATACCACCTCAGCAGTGCCACAAACTCATCACCTTCATGCCACGCCAACTTCAAGTAGTAATTAAAGCAAAAGGAACCCTGCCAAGTATTGAGTACATGTCACGGTAAATGAACATACTTTGCAGAAGGTCAGCAATTCACTAAAAATTTATTTTTTATTGGTCTTATAAAGAATTCTGATTTGTTAAGGTTTATGTTAAAAGAACCAAAGACTTCCTCAGTCTGTGTGCACAGTAAATAATTTCAGTCACACTTAGGTCCAGTTCTCACTATTAACAAACCATTAACTGCAACATTTGCCTCTATGCACTCCTAATTTGCTATTAATTAATATTTAGTAAGGTAGTTGCTACATTTATGTATTGGTAGAATGTAGAGTATGGTCAGGCAGAATATGTACTTTAAGTATTAATAAACAGTTAATATGTTTATTGTGCCAACACTGCACTGTCTCCCTATTAAACATTTTAAAATCTTGTTTATTACTTATGAATCCCTGAATGGTTTAGCTCCTCAATACTTGAGTGAGCTCTTATCATATTATAGTTCTCCATGTCCGCTGCGTTCTCAAAACTATGGTCATTTGATAATATCTAGAATATCAAAATCGACTGCAACAGCAGATCCTTTTCCTATTTAGCACTCAAACTGTGGAAAAATCTCCTAACACTTTTCAGGAAGCAGACACACTCTGTCAGTTTAAATCACATTTCTTTAACCTGTCTTACACATAACACGCTAATACGCTTCTATTCTTCAAATTCATTAAAGGATTGTTAGGCTACATTAATTACATCAGCCAGAACTGGGAACACTCCCTATAACACACAATAAATCATAAAAAGAATGGCATCTACAGTAATATTAGTATGTTTCTTTTTTATTCTGTTTCTCAGTTCATATCCAGATCAGATTTGGTCCCCATAGCGTGATAAATACCAGGTGCACGCACACACAATATATAAGTCCTTTACAAAATCTGACATAGCTGCATTTAAAATTTAACTGGAAATTAAGTGCTGATCATCTGGCCAGAGGAGAACTGGCCCCCAACTGAGCCTGGTTTCTCCCAAGGTTTTTTTTCTCCATTCTGTCACGGATGGGGTTTTGGTTCTCCAGATGGGTACACTTATTTCTAGCGATTACGTGTTTGATCTTGTCATCATACATTACTATCACTCTGTTTTCCTAGTTGTTACTGTTCAGTGCTTTGAAACAATCTTTATTGTTAAAAGCACTATATAAATAAAAGTGATTGATAATAGGCATGATAATAATCAAATAAATGGTTCCTATATTAAAGGAACCTGCAACCTGTCCTTCAACCAATATGCCTGTATTGGTTGTTTGTTCAATTCCATTAAATATTACAGATCACAGCATATACTATATCTGCGCCCCATATTGGCAACAGGACATTTTCATTTGAATGGTTTGTACTCTGTTACATGTTCACAAGAGGGTACTTAAATTTAAAACTTAAAAATAGGTCTTAATAAGGTGCTTGTACAAACGACCTATGGGGCTGAGGTTTTTTTGTAAGAAGACCACAACATCACTATCAAAAATCTACTCATTTAATTAGTGTCCTAGGAATGCTGTGGAATTTCTTGCTATGATCCCACATCCTGTAATTTGCATTCATCACACTTGCTGTGATTCGAATCAGAATCTCATCGTGTATGAGAGATGGTTGCAACAGGCGAGAAGAAAAAAAAAAACGTACAGAGGAAAGCACTCAAATGAAAACACTAACATTCACATGTCCCTGAGGGCGCCTTTGCAATAAAAGGAGAGGACTGATTTTCATTCAGATAGAAAGCTAGTGGGGAGCATTTGTTGCGTTGCGCCTGTGTGATGTGGGATGCGGGCTGATCTTCAGATGGTGGCCGGGATTCTGAGCCATTTCCTCCTTTAGTTTGAGACAACACCATGCATTGCATTATTGTGTTATTCTGTTGTTTGTGCTTCCTCGGCTGATTTGGTTTGAAATGAAAGATTGAAAGGGGATTTTCAGATATAGCTTACACACACCTTACAGGAAAAACTACTTCTGACTTTCCCCTTGAATGTATGTGAAGAGCATAATGCATTCAGACCCACTGAATCTGGGATAGGGTTTTTGCCAAATCTTGTATGTTTACCAAATATGAAACTTAGGTGTTCAAAGGATCATATCCTAATGGGATATTGCTGCAGTGGCTGATCAAAGCAATGGGATGTGATGCAAACCTCTTTTCTGATTCAAAATGTAAACAAAAAGATTTGCACTTTAAAAATTATCCAGGAGAAAGCAACTTATGGATTTGACCCACCTTATAGATCCCATGCCTAAATCCAGATTTGCTTTCACTAGAGGTGTAAAGTGAAGTCAGAATGATCCTCCAGCAGGAAAAGGTCAAGGACAAAAGAAAGGGCACTGTTGAGCTTTAATCTGTTTCACAAGTCGAGGCAGCTATTCACACCCACAAGTTCCCAGAACAGCCACTGCAGCAACTGCATTTTAATGTTGTTGCAGTCATACTCAGTTTTTGCAGAAACAGAGTGACCTTTACTCATTCATTTTTAGTAAGAATTGGCACTTTGAGATGCAATGAACAACAACAAATGTTGGCTGAGCCGAGTTTTGTTTTACAAAGATTAGTGTAGATGACTACCAGTGGGTGTAGTGACAGTGGAACTTGCATAATTTGCTAGCTAATACAAATGGATTCCGCTTCAAGCAGGAATACTGTATTTCTCAGAAACAGCAAGGCCACTTTAAGCAATTATTGAGCCTAGTACAGCACCATCATGGTCTCCCAGGTTGAGTTGCTTTCCAGGATTCTTCTTAAGCCTATAAGAAAAGGTCCAGTTAGCCTTCCTATGTAGGACGCCCTGACTAACCTTGATTTGGCTGTGTTGGCAGTTGTGTTTAAGTAAGGGTTGAGGCTGAACTATGCTAGAAAGTGGTCTCCTAGGAGTAGGATTTGACATCCCTGTCCTCAACCCTTCAGAACAGTGGTGAACAATTCTTTACAGATCTTCTTTATGCACCAAGAGATTGTATAGAAAGGAAAACCGAAATCACATTGCATGACCCTTTTAAATATTGTTGAAGCTAAACTCTGGCATGACAGTAGCCCTCGAAGAACAAGTCTGGACGCCCCTGCTCCAGGAGCAAAATTGAAACCTTTCTTTATAGTGGACATCTGCTAAACTTCCGCTCTGGTTGTCTGGTGGTTAAACGTTTAGAGGTCAGAGGCCAGTGATCATTTATCCGCAGGGTTCATACTGTAGTTTGAGGTCTATTTATTCTTACAGGGCAGCTCATACTGTGATGATCAATTCGATGTTGCATAAAGGTCATTTGATCCTTTTAAACAAACTGAGGACTCTGATTAATAATGCATTCATGCATTGATTCCATCTGACCTTTGCAATGCAGACCAGGTCAATTATCTTATGGAGATTGAAAGCGTTCCGAACGTTCTATTAACGTCCTAATGGTTGCATTTATCATGGTTACTGGCGTGGTGAGAATGAAACAATAGCTTGAGGCAAGTCGTGCTAATATTTTACTCTATGTTGACAGCTAGCTGTTTACTCTCCCAGTGATTCCATGTAAGGAAGTGCTCAAGGGAGGATAATTAAAACAGGAGTCATGATCACCACCACTTTGCCTTTTGTCCCCTGACAACGACAAGACAGGAAGAGCTGTCGAGAAAGCCATCGGCCGGAACTGCAGTGGAAAGAAGAAGTTGGAAGACCAATTTTAAGTTCACAAAAACAACTAGAGTGCACTATGTGAGTGTTTTATATATATATTTCCCTCTCCTAGTATGTTCAGTGTCCATCCTTCATGATGTCCTTCTGCTTTTCCTTTAAAATGTCTTTCCATGCACTTAGAATTGTTTCTTTATTTCAGTATTTTCCTTACACCTTTCTTTACTTTTCATTGTCATTCCCTTCTTTCTTTCAATGTCCTTTCTTCCAGCATCATTCCTTATATTGCCCTCAATGCCTTTTTCCCAACCTTTCATTCAGTGTCCTTTCTTGTTTCCTTTATTACAGTGTCCTTTCTTCCATTCTTTCTTCCATCCATCAATGTCCTTATATCTTTTCTATATAATATCATTTCTTCAGTCCCTAATTTCAATGTCCTTTCCTAAATTCAAATGTTCTTTCTTTCATTCCTACATCCTTCCTTCTAGCCATCCTTTCTGTCTTCTATCCTATCAATGTCTTTCCTTTTTAATGCAGTTTCTTCTATCCTTCCTTCAATGCATGTCTTTTCATCGTTACTGTATACATGCCTCTCTTTCAGTGTCCTTCCTTCCCTATATTTTTCTTTCTTTTCATTTTCTTTCTTTTCAATGAACAATGTCAAAAATTTGACTTAATTTCTGTATTATGAAAGAATTTTGTAGTACCTTTAGTGAACTCAAAACACTACAGCTGCCATGACGCTTTAAATTGTTGCAGAGCTTTTGAAAAGAACTGGTGTAATAATAGTTCAATTGCTTTTACATCATATAAAATGCAATCATGATGAAACATTTAGTTTGACGCATTACCATCAACTGCACTAGAAAAGATTGCTTCCATAATATGTGTGCTTGACCTTAGAGCTGAGAGAGTATTGTCTTGCAGTATATTCTATCAAAAGATGCTGTCATAGACCATATGTAAACCCCACTCCGCCTTCAGAGGATCTAATTTTATTCCTCGGCATGACAAGAGGTTCTAATTTGTATCAGATCAAACTAGACTAGACAGACCAAGATCCATATGATACCGGTTATTATGAAGCTGTCTGCCCTGCATTACAATATACCACAAAATCAGATATCACCATTCTGTGTGCTGCATAAACAACAGAATATAATCTAAAAGACCATCATTTACTCTCAACTAGATTGGATTAGAGATGCAGAATATAACTTAACAACAGACAATATGCTAATAATAGGCATGCACAGATAGGCAACTACTTAATAGTAAAAATTGGTCATTTTACTATAGTGATACCAACAAAAAAAAAAAAAAGTATATTCTTATGGTAAAACCTATATTATGGTATTTACGGTACATATTTTTTTCACACCATGTCCTGTTTTTTTCATGAGTAGGCCTTTAAATTTAAGAGCAATTAAAGTAATATTCAGTTAAGTAATTGAAACATGAAAATTGCACAGTGCCATTTTCTATTTGATAAACACACATCCACATAACACCATCTCAAGCCAAGTCAGCACTTAGAAGTTATTTAGATGTAGAATTGTAAACACAAGTGTACAATAGCATTGCAGCTGTGATGTGACTGTGTGTGTGAGTGAATTTATTAAGTATTTGAAGCTCTTCAGGCTGGAGCAGGTGGCGTTTAACATCTGTGTTTTGTAAATGATTAAAGTCCTTAAAAAATGTCAATGCCATTTTTTTAAATGCAAGAGTGCCATTATGAGCGTAATTATTTTCTATCTTTTTCTCAGCCTATCCCGCTTTGCTGAAGTGCAAGTTGGTGTGTTTTTGAAATCCAGTATTTGTGGCGATGCTAGAGTTACTGATCAGGGACCTGAAAGCCTCCATCGGTGTGCGTTGTCAGCAGTTGGAATCATAGAGCATTGCTTGTGCTGAGGAACATATCGCATCATTTTTTCCTGGGTGTAAGTAATACAGTTATGTGGACTGCTGATACAGGCCTGGCTGCATTTGATTTTATGGGTTATGCGATGAGTTTCTTTTCACAGGTCAACGAAGAGAGAAAGTGGCAGAGAGGGGAAAAAAAGCACAGTCTCTTTCTCTTTTTCTAACACTGCCAAGTGTCTCAACCCATCTCACTGCTGGATAGAATTAACACATTTTAATTTCTTCTTTCATACAGAAACTTGTGTGCTCCATCTACTGGTAAGGAGTAAACTTGCAATCATTATGATCTTCTTGAAAAATAGATAGATAGATAGATAAATAGATAGATAGATAGATGTTAATAATGACTACATTACAAGTAGTCTTTCTGAGTGCAATTTGTAGCAAGAATATGCTTACTTGCTATCATAATCGTAGGATGTCCTTATTAAATATTGTCTTCTATAACAGGTCCCTGACCCCAAAATTTGAGAACACTGCAATAAAAGGTCATAAGCAGGTAGTGAATGAGTAAATGATGACAGAATGTATTTTTGTGTGATGGTTGAGCTTACATCATACAGTTAAACAGACAACAAGTATGCAAAAAAAAACTGCATAAAAGAGACTCTATTAAAGCGAGAACGCGCCAGTGCTTCATCTTGTGTGATAAAAATGTAAAGAAGCGTTTTCAGTGAGCAGACATCACCAAAGCATGCTTTACATCCCTATGCAATTAATGTTTTCAGAGCTCGATTGCTGAAAAAAAAATCACAGCTTGCACGTGCAGGTGGGAGGACGTTTTTAATGCTAAATAAAAATGCATTTAGAGGCGCTCATCTGTTTTCCCGTTGATCAGTGTTTTATTTATTTCACTAATCTGACTTTGCAATACGCTTCGACAGTCATCACCAGGCATTTGACACTGATCAAACTTTGCGGCTGTGATTGCGATGATGTCAGGTACTTTCGGCGTGTTCAGCGAGTGTAAACAGAAAGAGGAAGCAACACCCTCCCATCCCTGTGTGGAAAACAAATTGCCTTCTTTCCGGGGATTCTAGCAGAGTTTTGGAGCACTGAGCATGGATCAGAGCGCATAGAGGATGTGTAATGAGTTCCATGCTTGTGAAATCATAAACAGGATGGAGGCAGCCTGAAGCCCAGGAACGCTCTCAGCCACTGAACGCCGTCTTTTAAAGCTCCACCATTCCCCAGATGGATTGCATGCACGCCACACTAACTCTCTGCTTCACTTGCCAGAGGTGTTTGTTGTTCAGTCTCTCTACATCCCCAACCTTCCACCCTCCACACGCATACACCCTTCTCTTTTAACATGTTGGAGCCAGAAAAAAACAAGTTAGATCTTCATCTCTGGCCTCACCTGAACATTGTAAAAAATGACAATACGAGATGTTTCAGTTTTCTGGCCTTAAGTCTTAATGGTCCTCGTTGTTTGGTTATTCATTTACATTTGCTAAACAACATCAACAGCGATGCATTTAAATATGGTTGATATAACATGGTGTAGCCATGGCAACATATGATTTTCTATTTTATTTGTTTTCAGAAAAAGGAAAATTCATTAGTAAAAAATAAAAGAATAAAAATAATAATAATAATAAGAAAAAGTGTTCCTCTTAGATATTATTTGTATGCATTATTATTATTATTCTTATTATTAATAATAATAATAATTATTATTATTATGTTATTGTTTACTTTGTGTATATCCATTTTAAATAGAGAAAATATTGTGTGTTTTTTTGTCATGTCACAACTTTATATATATGTATATATATATATATATATATATATATATATATATATATATATATATATATATATATATATACTTTTACTTTTATTTAGCTGCTTTCATTTCATAATATTTAGTATACTGCAAATGCATTTGCATATTAATTGTCATATCACTATACACACTACTTCCACAAAATTAATTACAAAATTAATTATTCCAACTTAGTACATCTTTTGTCCCATAAAATCTATTATACAAATAGTTTTGCTCAGTCCAGCTCTCTCTCATAATATTTCACTACACATAATACAGTGAGCTTTCAATACAGTAATATAAAATAAGCTTTTAATGAAGCAATCTTTTTGAATTAGCAATGAAAGCTTGGGCTCAGCTGTTAAACAGACAAACTGAGATTCGAATCCATAGCTGAAAGAGGTAGTTCTGCACTAAGAGAGGTTTTTAAAGACACTCTATTGTTGTTTCTTATGTATTTACAAACTCATGCCGTCAAACCGGATTAAATGCAATATCATGCTCATGGGCTAGAGATATGGCTACATCAGAATGCTGTAATATATGGTTGAATTACATTTGTGCTGATATAGGGTGAGCGTGATTTCACCAAGTACAAGATGTTCCTGAATCAACATTCCAATCGACCAATCAGATTTGAGGGATAATTTTCCAGGAAATGTCTATTTTAGGCCTAAAAACAGATTTATCGATAATCAGAAATCAAAAATAGATTACTAGATAATCAGGGTTAGGCACTTCTACACCCTTGTTAATCAGCTATCATTTCCCACTGATTTTAGGAATACATTTTGGGCAGGGTTAGGTTTAGGGGTAGGGATTGGGATAAGTTTACATTTTTGGACAATAATGTTGATCCAGGATCATGTCTTACATATGATATAGCCATATAACATTAATATGTGCTTTATCAGTACTAATAAACAGCCAGTATATGCATGCTAATAAGTAACTACTCATTAATGAGAATTGGTTTCTAAAGTGTTCCCAAGGATGAGCTATTAACATCCATAAACACAGATGACAAAGCAGGAACAACAGCTTAAAATAACCCTAGCCATATGATTAATTTGTGCTGCAATGCTTTCTGGAAGCTCGCTGCACTTAATATGATATTGTTTGTTGGGATAACATTTTTGAAAGTATTATTGGTGTAGCAACTGTTTTATGATGATTCAAAGAAAATTAATATTTCTGTTCTCCTAATTATATATATAGATATTTTATTTTACAGCACAAGTTGATTACCTTAATTTGTCCGCTGCATGTATTTGTGTGTAAAACCAAGAAAACACAGCTTAACCAACACTTTTATTTTCATTTCTCCTTGTAGTAAAGTGAAAGAAAAATGAGAGGAACTCAAAAACCACGGGGAGACATAAAGTAATGCAAGGCAATTTGTCATCCAGGAAAGCCAAGGCCAACCTCACTGTGGCTTGGAGAATGATATTAACACGGTAATTAGCAGCAACATGTGTGCAGTGTTTGCTAATAGAGTCTGCCTAATCTTGTTATTAGTCATTCAATTAATGACGAACCAATGATGCAGGTTTTCACGTAGGGGCCCCAGATGTGTTTCTCAGAGGCCTCTGAACAATAGTGTTATAATCACCTCTCTCTTGAGTGTGAGCCGGTAAACTCAAAGATCCTTTCAGTTAGACGCCACAAATAGAAGCTTGTAATATGCAGGAAGCAAAAGGATATGCACTATAACCGTTCCAGTTTTTCCCATTTGTATTGTGTTCAGTAAACGCTGCTTGTTTCTGAACTGCTGTGATACCTTGTAAGTGCGAGAACCTGAATAATGCCCAATTAAACTCTAAAATAAGAATACCAATCCCTCTGAATTCACCTCCTGGGATCAGTAGTGGTAAAGTGTTATGAGTGTTTAACTTGCAATAGTTTCCCCATAAACCATTTCCTGTGAATGTATTTAAATCGTTATTTATTGTTATCACGGTTTGTGCTGCAAGGACAATACACTAGGAGTACAAAACCATTTTTAATCTTCCAACTGTGAAATACAGAATCAACCGTACATACATAACGGCGAACATTAGACACTTTAAATACAGAACATAATGAAAGGAGAACTCAAAACTCCTGGGGACAAATCACATGACATGGAGTAAACTGTGACAAACTGTGCCCTGGAGGCCAGTGCAGGACAGGAACAGGGAGAAATCCAGGAAGGCCTCCAGGGCAGATCAGGCCACTCTGGCAGATCAGGAGTCTCGGGAAGCCATTGCGAAGCAGGGAGCTTGATAACCATAATCCCTGCCCATAGCCCACCTGCTCTTGACCTGGCTATAACTATATAGCCCCACCCAATTTTTTCTGGGGGATGTTCTAGGACTAAGGGAGCCAGGGCTCTTGTGGGCATTCAGCAGGTAGGCGTTCAGGAGCAGTGGTCTCTGGCAGCAGCACTGGAGGAGCGGGCTCTAACTGAAGCTCTGTAGGAGTGGGCTCATGAGGCAAGGAGTCTCAGGGGTGAGTCTCAGGGGTGAGGAAAGGAGCCCTGAAGTCAGAGGGAATTGCCTCATCCATTATCCCTCCTTGGACAGGTATAGGGCCACAAGGACATTCTGGAGCAGTCACAGAGACTTGGGGGTACTCTGCCAGCACAGAGACTTGGGAACGCCTATGGGGCGTGGGCACTGGAAGCATGGTCACTGGAGGATGCACTGGAAGAGCGGTCACTAAGAATGGCTCTTCTAACCATGACTGGGGGACTAGTCCTGGCCATGGCGAAGGACCTGGATTCACTTTAGCAGGGAACAGCACTCCTGGCCGTTGACGAAGGAACTGGATCAACTAGAACAGAGAACGACACTCCAAACCACCGATGACCCTTTTGGCATTCCATCGTTTTGTTTGAATAAAATGAAAGCTAAAAGACTTTCAAAGCAAATATTTTATTCACAATACAACATTGAGAACACATTTAAATGAATAAATTGTACACATTTATGAACTTATTTCAGGGGGCAAAACGGGGCTGAAAAAGCATGACATTTTAAAAAGATTCATCTGGGAGAACATCTGATGTCTTAGTGGGGTATAGTCTCTCAGAAGTAAAGATGGGCAGAGGCTCTCCAATATGTGAAAGATTGTGGAATACTTTAAAAACAACATTTCTTAACATTAAATTACAAAGGCTTTTCAGAAACCACTGTCGTAGTAAACACAATCTGCCATACCTTCTGCAAATGCCAACTAAACTTTGTAATAAAAAGGAAGCCATATGTGAACATGCTCCAGTATGACATTGTGTCCTGTGGACCAAGGCTCATTGAACCGTTTTAAATGGAAAAGTGGTCTATGGTTAGACAAGTCCAAATTTGACATATCTGATATTCTTAGAAATCACAGCCTGTGTCCTCCAGGCTAAAGAGGAGGGGTACCTTCCAGCGAGTGAACAGTGTTCAGTTCTAAAGCCAGCATCTCTGATGGTATGGGGGTGTGTAAGTGCATATGATATTGGTAGCTTGCATGTTTTGAAAGGCACTGGGAATGCTGAAAGGTATATAAAGGTTTTAGAGCAACATATGCTCCCCTCTGATGACATCTATTTCAGGGAATGCCTTGTGTTTTTCAGCAGGACAATGCAAAACCACATACTACAGCTATTACAACACTGTGGCTTCATAGTAGAAGAGACTGGTGTTGAATTGGCCTGCCTACAGTCCAGATCTTTCCAGAAAACAATAACCTTCATTACCAGACGTCTTAAAACTGTTTTTAAAAGATCAGGAGATTATACAACATGGTAAAAATCCCCCCATCCTAACTATTTTGAGACCTGTAGCAACATATCAAATTTGAAATCGGTTCATTTTGTGCATAAAATTGTACAATTGATCAGTTTAAACATTTGTTATGTTGTTTGTGTATTATTGTGAATAAATGTGATTTGAAATTATTTTAGAATTTCTAGAATAAACTTTCCAGAATTTGGGTTGTAAAATATGCAGTCAGTATAATTTCTGCAGTCGTAATTGTGAAATAAATGTTGTTTATTTATCCATTTATCATATAGTAATTAATTAAAGATAATTCATTTTTTATTTATTTGTAATGACCATTTGACTGTACATGCTTGTTTTTATTAACATATGTTAATTATGTTAAAATATGTTAAATATGTTTATTTTCAAAAGAAAGAGGCCACAGTGTGGTTTGAGCATGAAAATAATACCGAAATAAACTTTTACCACTAATTTTGTGGTAAATATACAACATATTTGTAGAATGCATTGATCAATCAGAATCCTTTCAGAGCATTGTGTCATAGATATTTAAAAATATTATGTTGGAATATTTTATTGTGGTCCTGGTCATGTGAACCAGCTTTAGTAACAATGTAGTATTAGGACTATTTATTAAAATTGTGTTTGTCTGAATGCACTAGGTTTGAATACCCAAAAAATACAAATGAGATTTTCACTTTTTCAGAAACTGTTACACTCTGTTGCTCATGCTGAACTATCACATGGCTTCTAGAGACTTGGAATGTAGTGCACCAGTTATATGGGCTGTATGTTTTATGTGCTTTTGTTACAGCTTTGGGTCATTGTCTGCTTTAGCACAAAAACTAACAGTGCAAACATTCTGCACAAATCCCCTTTGTGTTTCGGGAGGAGAGAGAGAGAGAGAGAGAGAGAGAGAAAAAACACACAGGTTTGGATGCAACATGAGGATAACAGAATTTTCCTCTGTGGCTGAACTGTTCACCCAAAACAATGACAACTTTATTCAGCAGCTAGAGCAGCAGCTGTCTTATTTCAGAGTTACCTGAATCCCACTGTGTGAAACTTGGCACCTGTCTGGTCCTGTTCTGACAGGAAGCAGACAATGAGTGACTCTCTCTTTCTCTCTTTCACCTTTTTGTTCAAATATTTCAGCTGATTTTTTCATACCTCCAGGCAAATATTAATTTTTATTTAATTATTTGATTTTAATACTTTGATTCAGCTAAAAGTGATTATTGTGAGAGAAATGAATCATACTTCAGATAAAAAAAAAAAAAAAAAAAAAAAAAAAAAATATATATATATATATATATATATATATATATATATATATATATATATATATATATATATATATATATATATATATATATATATATATATATATATATATATATTGTGTTTTAATCATGTTTTTTTTTATTTCTGTATTGCCTTAATTGGGCTTTTTAAAGAATTACTCTGCTCTGCTAATAACAATAGAATTAGTCACAATTACTCCTTTTGCCTATGAAAGGTTTTCTTAGTGGTCAGTCATGCTGTCCAGTCTTATTCTGACCCCAACTCATCAACTATGGATGCTTGGTCATGACCTATGTTCCATTATTTAGTGTCATTTTCAGCGTGCAGAAGGTTATATATTTCTATAGCCGGAATCAGTTACCAATTAGTTTCGAATCATACACCAATTAGTTCCTAATTCACATCAATATGATCTGCGGGTCACTGGTTGACTAGTTGTGGCATATTTATTGAAACCTATTCCTCCGTCGATAAAATGCGACCCACATACAGCAGACAAAGGGCAACTTCTCTGAGGCAACAAGTTTCATCGCTGAAGTCTCATGCCATCTAATTCAGATGTTCACAGTTCGTGTTGAAAGTTTACCCGACTATCCTGCATGGTGCGTAAAGAAGTGATGCCTAGAGGACCTGACCAAGCATCCATACATGACGGGTTAGGAACGAAAATGCGTCGATGTTGCCTGTGGCTGAATCACAGCCATGCTGATACAGAGCCATATCGCACTCCTAAAGATTAATGCTTTTGATTCAAGTTGTTTTGTGTTTTGGATTACGACGTCTCACCCCTGCATTTACAATGAATGTATTTTCGCGGAGACTTCGATCATTACCGAATAGAGATATTCCACACATGACTTCTCGCGTGCAGCCCACAAAACTTCAAGCCCTAAACTCAAAGAGAGCGCTAGCTGAGTTTTCACAGCCAGCTTGAGACATGCTCACAAAAAGATACTAGAAAGCCCAATGTCACCCAGAGCAAGATATAAAAGCAACTTTTCATCTCCGTTTCCTTTCCCGTGGTGTTCTTCCAACATGTTGCATATCCTATTACACGCTCTGGCATTTACCACATCTTTCCTATGTTTTTTGAAAGCATATGTACTGTGCTGTGTGAATAGAAGAGGCTGGGTTGTGGGGGGGCCTTTTTCAAGCTGACAACGACGTTGAAATAGTGGAAGTCAACTCAAAGGAAAAAAATCCTGGCTTCAGGAAAACTGTCAGCGCTGTAGCGTTGCGCTTTTACCTGCAGGCACCATATTTTCCTGTCTGTTCTCTTTCAAAGTGATTCATGGTCTAAAGATGACACTTTAGAAGCTGTTGGTATTTTGGAAGTTCATAACTGCCTTTGTAAACAGTAGGAAGTGGGAAAGCAGCAGGCAGCTGCGCTATGTCCCTTTAAGTTGCTTTAAGGCAGGTCCCGCTTGGCAGTGGCCATCTTGGTAATGCCCCCGGGCAGCTATTTTCTGTGTAGGTAATACTGCTCCCATCTACTTGAATAGAGAAAGTCTAGACATTTTCCAAAGTGTTTTTCAAGATAAGGGTCAATTCTAGGATGTCAGTCCTCGGGGGTTTCAGCCCACTACTCTCACAGGGTTTTATGCGTTGAGTTCTAAGTTCAAGAGGTTGCGAGTTTGAATGTTGCTCAACCGACACTGGTTTGGTCATTTTAGGCTGGAAAAAATGTGGATTTAATTCCAAAAAGTGATGAAATAGTCACACATGAACACGTGTGTCTGTAACACAATGCATGTTTCAGCAAATGCATGAAATTAAATCGATAATTGGGTCAAAAATGCGGGCGAAATGCAAACACCAAGAAATGGGTTACACACTAAAACAACGAAACAGACAAACACACACACACTCACGCCACACTATTATACACACACAAGTGTACTGTGTAACAATATGGCAAAAATCAGCCAGATTGAAATAAGAGGTTTAAATCAGATCGTTTTTTTGTTTTGCTACATTTTTGTTTGAATCTTGATGTTATATGTAACAAAATGATTTTCTCTGTGTTTAAGTTTTACTGTAGTACAATGTATGCAAAAGCTAACATTTCAATAAATAAATCAAATATAATAAAAATAAAAATAAATGAAACCTTTACATTTACAGCTTAATAAAAATAAGCCTTTATGCCTAAAAACCACTAGATACTAGGTTTATAAACTTTTATATAGAGCTATATAAGACTCTAGCGACTTTTTTTTTTTTATTCTATGACCAGATGGCACTAATTTGACTCTGAAAATTGGATTTTAAAATAATTTTCTCTATTCTAATATAAAATACTGCCATAATTTTAAAAAGTAATACCAAAATCTAAATACAAATAAATAAATATTATGGAACACAAATCTAATACATTAATTTTACTAAAAAAAAAAAATAAAAATAAAAAATAATGGTGAACAATGATATGTATGTCTGTATGATATAAAGTGAAATGTTCTGCATTGTTGTGGTGTGACCAACGAAGACATGTTGTGTGTAAAATATAATCTATTAAAATATGGTTAAATGTATTTAACAAGGTTACTTAAGGTTGTAAAATGTTATGTGGTGCAACCAATAGGTGATTAGTAAACTGCATTACAATTTATTAGATTTTTCACTTTTTAAAATTATTATTTTTTTCTCTCTCTTTCTGTTTGCTAAGCATGTCTGGTTTAAATTAAACATTTCACGTGTCTGCTTTAAAAAGAGTCATCTAAATCTAAATCACAAATGCATGAAAAAAAAAAACAGAAGCAACTAGATCCTTTTGATGAAGTCCAATTTGTATTTCTTTAAATGCTGGTGGTCTATGTTGTACTGAATCAAAGGCTGGATGCGTTTAGCTCCAAGCGAAGGGACGTCAGGGAAAATTTAATTTCCCTTGTAATTTTCTTAGCAGAGAATAGTTTCAATGAGATGCTCAAACAGTAGGTAGCTGATGTTTTCCAATTGGCTCTTGAAAGCAAAGAAGAAGAAAAAAAAACAACACTGCCTTGTATCCCTCCGCTCGGCATGTGGGTGTAGGGATGTAGTGCTTGAGACTCTTTGCTTAACACTACCTGACAACTTGGTTGACATCTCAAAGAGTTCCTTAATATATTCTTAAACCTTTTGGCATCTCTTTCCTGCCCCAAATCTCATGAATAAAGCATGGGGCCCAGTCAGCAAGTGAGCAGTAGGAGAGGCGGCCAGCCTCCATCCATCACTGTCTCCCTGCCTGGCTGGCAAGCCGGCCACATCGGCTCCCCCAATAACCACCCCCTCCTTTTCCCTGTCAGTAAACAGGTAGGAGAACTGCAAGAGCAGGTGGAGGAGAGAGGGAGGTTGGAGGCATTTAGCAAGCTATGAATCTTCAGAAGTCAGTCCTGCCTGACCTGGCAAGGCTTGCTGTTGGTATATGTAAAGCAGTTCTTTACTTAAAGAATCTGAAAGAGCTACTGTAACTGCATTTTGACAGCACAGCTAGTCAGGCTTTTGGAGAAGGGCAAGGATTAATTAATGCACGGACTCCGGTCCGCAATACAGTTCATCTAGCCAAAAAGCAACCAGTTAGAAAGGAAAAAGCTGTCTGACCAACAGCCAGTGACACCATAATAACATACCAGTCCAATTTAAGTTACAGCACAGTAATACCTCATGCAAGTTCCTTGGATGTCTTGTGTCATATGGTCCAGCGATTCTGTGAGAAAATTTGAACAGACAACACTGAAGAAATTACATTTTTGACAAAAGCTGTACTTGAATTAAAGTAAAAATTGGAATGATATCTGGGTTATGCAACAATCAGAACCGAACTGAGAATTGCCTGTGCCGTTCCAGTTAAGTACTGGGATTGAATAAAGCATGAGATATAACTGTGGATTGAAATAAAATGAAATTCAAAAGACATTCACAATCGCATTTAACTATAAAAAGCAAAGTTGTCCAAATTGAACTTTCAATGTTTTCTGGCTTTGTTGCGCGTCTTGGTTTTGCTGATTTTATTGACCCTGGAACAACATTTTAATCCAAGAATGTAGTTTTATCTCTACACCTAAATCTAACTTATTTGTTTGTTCAACCATCCATCCATCCATCCATCAGGTTTGGATTATTCAAGAAAATAAGCTCTGTAGTCTATAGACCCATTTAGGCACGTTACTTGTTAGCAACCACCTTTTTCAGAACAAAGGCAGTTGTTATTTATGTCTTTTATATCAGAGAATAAAATATGACATTATCCTGAGCTTGTTTTCAACACAGACTTTATTTAACCAAAAACCCATTCAAAAAAACCGATTGACTTTAGAACAACAAGTGCTAAAATACTGACTTCTTTTGAAGTTTTGGCCTACAAAAATGTGTCATCCCCTTCAGCACTATTTAGCTATTTTTGTGAGACATTTGATGTTCATAGTTTAAGATAACCACATTAGCAAAATAAAGAAAGAACAACAAATAAAAATTGCACACTGGATGCTGCTTTATTCAGCATAGTGCAGGAACAAGTTCCCGAGGCGATGCTACAACCTAATTCCAATCATTCTGCAGTGCTGGTTAGCAGACATGGCACAGGCTTGAATGGCAGCAGCACATTACTTAGAGATCAGAGACCATTGCTCAGTGACTGAAGTAATACAGAGAGGTGTCATGTCACACTTTCACCTTCTCACCTTCATGTCACCCAACAACCCAGGCTGTTTAATGGTAACATTGGGGGGGCCAGAGCCTTTGGCTGACAGAGAAACCGCTGTTAGCCTCAAGCAATATCCATGTCAGGGCTAAGATGCACAACCTCTTGCTCGATTGAGACAGAAGGAGAGATGAGGGAAGAATGTCTCAGCAAGAGGTGAGACTTCAGTACCGAAGATTCCATTAACCTGCTGCTAAAATATATGTGTGTGTGGGTGTGGAGCAGTAAAGAGCTGGATTTAGTGCTGCGGAGGTTGTGGAGATAATATGAAAACACCAATTAATTCTATCTATCTGTCTATCTGATAGATAGCTGAATATCCCCCTCAGTGCATACATAAATACGTAATAAATATATATATATAGAGAGAGAGAGAGAGAGAAAGAAGTAATAATAACAACAATAATTATTATTATTTGTATTTATTTATTTTTTTTATTTCCAAACTTATATAAAGCTATTAAATTCAATTTCTTAAAAAATGCATTTATTATGTCGAAAGTGAAAGATACAGTGACCAATGATGCCCATCTTGTTTCTTCTACAAGCTCTGCAATTTCTGTAAACGTATAAGATCATTACAAATCACATTGTGCGACATGGATCTAATAAACTTGTGTATGACTTGTATGCAGACTGAACTATGATGCTTATTGAGTTTGTAGGCTATAGAAAAATATAACATAATCAGCATATGGAAGTGGTAAACCAATAGAGCAAGATGAATCGTGCTTTGGCATTTGTGGTTTTTATGTGTATTGGGAAAAAATTTAATAAAATAGAAGGACAAGCATAAACTGCTACGTTTGTTGCATCTGAAAGCAAGCACTCTATAATTAACACAACCGATCTACAATGTTACATACATATATGAAAAAATATAGATAAAGTAATTGGCCTTACTAATCGACTAATTTGACAAGTTTTATTGCATAAAATGAGTCTTTTGGACTAAAATTTTATTTAGTAACTTCAAACTCACATTCAGATAACTGTCAAAAAGAGTACATGGGTAAAATCCATTATCTCGATTTCAAGGCAAGAGCGCAATTCATCATTCCTACCATTATAGAGTTGTCCAGGGGTGGTGTTCGGGCACCACTGTGCTCTGCTAGAAATGAGCCTCGCTGAAAATCACAGATGTCATTAGCTATCAGTGCTCTGTGTGGGAGGTTAATGTTGCTTAATGGATGTGTGAATATCTAGAGGATGCCCCCGTAGAAAGTTTTTCATCAATAGGAATATTCTGAAAAAAACATCAGTGGTGTGCCCCTGGAATCACCTGAAATGTTGTGTCATGCAGCGTTTGAGACTCTTACCATTTCTTTTTACTTTTTCCATCTCTTTTTATTTTCTTTTTTTCCACCTTATCTGAACTGCCTCTACAGCCAAACCTGGTCGGGAGTTTCTCGAGACATGAGTGATGATCAGAGGTTGCCTGTATGTGGCTGATTCATATTGAATGAGAAAACATTATGATCTGGCCTCAGGGCAGCATCTAATGCTCGCCATTTACAAATCACCATGATAAAACACTAATGGAATGGATTCATACCCACAGACCTCACATAGTTTCAGATGACTGCCCTCTTCAAACAAATATCCAGTTGGATGTCTTTATTTCGGACCCGATGCCAGAGTTCGGGTGGACAGATTGGTGTGAACGCTGCTTTCTAAACCATGTCAATCCATTAGTGTACCTGTAGCTCAAAGAGTAGAGCTTGTAGTTTGATTCCCCTATAACTGATAAAAGGAACATACAATGCATTCACTGTATACATTTTAAGTCACTTTGGATAAAAGCATCCTCTATATGCATAAATGTAGGATGTGTTGAAATGGTTATACGATGTGCGTTCAGTACAGTTCAATTGGTGGGAATGCAATCCAATCTAAAGGACATGACACATTTAAAAAATCAACAAAAGAACTTTCTCTTTTTTCCGCAGTTTTGACTTAGTTTCTTGCATATGCAATTGGAAATATCGCATTTCTGGAAAAAGTGAGTTTATATCTGACTTTATTTATTAATTTTGAGTTAATTTTTCTGGCATCTGAAACTTTATATCCTGCAATTACAACGCTATCTCATGACCAATTCATAGGTATTTTATGAGGTGGCTAATTCATATGAATTTGTATAACTTCACTTGTACTATTTTGTATGGTTCGTCTAAACCCCAGTGACTGGTAGGTTTAGGGGTGGGGTTAGGTGTAAGTGATTTGTACAAATTCAATAATACTCACCATCGAGAGCAGCTAAAAAGCCTTTGTTGGTGAGTTTTGGGATAATGAATAATTCCCTGAGGGAGAAAAATCACTACAGAGATCACATCCTACCTGATAACATGTGATTTTCCACCTTTGGAATTACAGACAAAGTATCAAATATGGAAGGTATTCAGAGCAGGCACTATGTAAGGGGAGATCTACCAAGTTCAGAACCTGCTGACAAGATGTCTGTCTTCTGGAAACACAGAGCCAGAAGGTCAACAGTAAAAGGATACACCCATAAGGGCCACAAGAGAAACCACTCCATGTGAAACACTAACCCAGGCAAAAGTTAACCTAACCCTAACCTACTTTGTCCAAATTCTTCCACTGAACCACAAATGGCACTTTTGGACCACCATAGAGGACACCTTTCTTCCCAGAGCCTTGTGGTGTAGTGTGGGTGTAGTTAGTGGCCAAGTGCAGTTCTTGCAAAACCTCTGGGTTGAGCCCACCCTCGTGCAGCTTCAATGCCTTACCCTGGTAGATGTGCAGGGTGGACGCAGGTTGTCCGGAGGTTCTCGGCAGCCCCAACAGGTGGCCACATTTTGTTTGCAAAAATGCACCACAATCACTCTGTCCACCTGGGGAAGCATTGTGTAGCCTCTCGCAGAAGCCCCTTCAACGGTGGTAAGGGAGTAGGAATCAGCTGGCTGAAAAAGAAGCCTTCCCTGACTTTGTCAGCTCCTCATGCATTTCTTAGAAAAAAGGCACCAGGATCGAAAGTGGCCTGCAGTCGCACTCAGCACCCAGAAACCAATCATCCAGCCTTGAGTGCTCAGGACAGGGTGGTGGAGACCACTCTAGTGATTGGAAGGCACAAGGTAAGGAAAGCTCACAAGGAATGGCCCAGCAAATCTAAACCCTCCTCCTTGACAAAGATCCCGGGACTCAAGATCCCGGGACTCGAGTCTGATGGAAAGTGTGGGGCACAAACCATCTAAAAGTGCTTCTTCAGCATTACCCTTGACCAAACACTGAAGACAGTGCTCATGATGATCATCACCCAAGATAGTCCGACCACATTCAGAAGTGTATGACGAAACACACAGTTCAATCCGTGAAACTCTTACACAAGAAATTTGCGTTTTACAGGAAATTGCTCTTTCAGGGATTGTCTTTATAGCACCCAGGGGTACTCTCGAAACAACAGCTGTGTAGAGAGAGGCAAGAAACCACTGCCCGTTCCTTGGATCCAACGATAAGTTTCCAAGAGGTGAATGAAATGCTGCTTCTTATGGAGAGGCACAGAACAAGAACAAGCAAGCAGATGCTATGCTAGGCTATTTATACCCGGGTATCCTGGTGTGGCTAGCTATGCAAAATCTGCACATCCAATTTTATTGGCCTTTTCTCAAAGACCTCAGAGGTGTCTGGACTCCCAAGAGAGACCCCTAGTATTGTACACTTGACACAACAATAGAGTGAATGACAGAAAGAGAACATGCATATTTGAAGGCTCTGGTAAAAATACGTAAATTAGAACAGTCTTGTGTCCTCTTGACTTCTTTATCCCTTTTGCTTTTCCTCTCTTGCCCTGGTTCGTTAAGCTACTGCTCGACAACAATTTAACAGGATCAAAAAAGCCACTGACAGGGTCCAACTAGTGCCTGACAAATGTTCAAAGACGGTCCAGCACTTGGCAACTGCTGACTGTTAGTTTGGTGTCTCAGGGTCTTGGATGTCCGCTGCTGTTGGTGAAATTAATTTGCTAATCATAAGATAATGCCTCTCTCATCACTGCTTGTCTCAGCTGATGATGCCATTAATAAGCAGCAGGCGTTCTTAACTTCTTTTGCAATGCATCTCTGTGGCAGACAGACGTGTGTTAATTATGTGCGTATTTAGTTTGTTTTACTATTTCAGGAGCTTAGTTTGTTTAACTATTTCCAGAGCTAGTATATTGTATGGCTGTAAAATAAAAAAGCAATGCACATTTCAAGGAAAAACAACGACAACAAACAGTCCTATATAGTGAAAAGTATGCTTCTTGCAGCACGGTTTGTATCTATTTCTCATGTTTAACATTTACAAGCACAACACATACATTTTCTATGTTTTTATTGATGCTGAAACATACAGTTTAGACATGTATTTTAACAGTATTTTAACTTTTAAAATGTACAAATCGCTGCATATTTCTTGTTAAAAAACATAAAATATTTAGTTATATTTTACATAATTACGATTTTCGTATTCATGTCGTCGATGTCGTATTTCAGACCCCTAATCTCCCCCAAAGCTAAACCTACCCATTTTTAGTGAATAAAAAAATTATACAAAACACAATTGACCAAAATATGCAGGAACATAACAAATATTGTTATAGTTGCTAATCCCACTCACCTCTAAACTTAAACATAACTACCTCTGTACAGTATAAGAAAAAAACATGACAGGCAGATAAATGCCAAAAGCCAAAAGCGGTACCAAAAGTAACCAAAAAACGATGAAGATTGCCGAATAAAGGCTTGGATTTGGGTCTGTTTATCTAAGTTATTTGGATTCGGAAGTTTTGGATAAACTTCTAATAATATTGTTTCATTTTGCAGTTGTGTTGCGGTTTGGTGTATTTTATAATTTAGTTGTCAGTCACGGCATGTCTGAGAAAATGCTTTTTGTGGCCCATGACAAGCAGATATTAAATGACAACTAAAGGCTAAACTATTGCAGAAATGTTATTTATAAAAAGGGTTTAAAGTGAAGTCATTTTTAACATTATAAAAACCTTTTTGGAATCGAGCTGGCAGCACAAAATCAGAACGGAATTATTTGTTATGATTTCTTATCAAGTAAACAACTTGTCATTGATATGACAATTAAAAACAACAACAAAAAATAAAATCAATGCTGTGATTTCAATAACAAGGATCCATTTTAGGTGTAGTAGTCAATACGTCAGGTTTGTATGTTAAAAATAGTGAAAATACGTAAGTATTTGTACATTTAGATGCCAAAAATATGTCAGTATTTTAATGTCCGTAAAAAAAGTAAATGAACCACATTTTGCATCAAATGCATGCGAGTTTTCATGACATCACGTTGGACTGTGAAATAAAAGGGGAAAAATATATTTATAATAATTAATGATAACTGAAATTGGTAACGTTTATACTTTTGCTAGTCATATTTTAATATTATATTCTATTGGAGAAATAAATCTACACTTCGAATGTGCATTTAACAGTAAAAAATAAATGTGCAAAAAATATTTCATACCTTCCTAATGTTCTTATTCTTTCTTTTTCAGATTTATTCCTTTGCCAGAAATAAACCGAGCAACCAAGGGGCCAAAATGGGGATCTATAGTAAGCTCATTGTCATCAATAATTCAAGGAAAAGCTGGTGCCACGACCCAGACAGCTACATTAGCTAGTTTTGATTATATAAATGTTCAGCTCTGTGTGATTATGCACCTTGTCTATTATAAATAATACATTGTTTTAATTTTTTTGGCCATAATTAATTTATTGTTTCCCGAATGTGTTTGCCATGTCAATCATAAATCAAACATTACTCTCGCTGCACTGCTGCTGGCTCAACTTCACCGCGAACACAGTTACCACATCAAAGTTATTTTCGTATAACTATCGCACCAATGCAAACACAAATCCTATTGTGTTTCTCAGAAGTCGTGAGAGCATTCCAACCAATGATGTGAGTTTAGGCTTTGACGATGTGACAATCTGCGTCTCCTAATGGAATACGAGGGTGAGTGCGTTGAAGTTTGCAATGACGAAAAAACGAAATGCTTCTCCTTTAAAGGTGACGACCGACAAAGACTAACGCAAAGGTAGTTATTCCATCATTTTTTTTTATGTAAATATATGAAAGGTCTCCAGAATATCCATCAACACCTTTCCCGTCCTGTGACCCAACAGAAATGACTGTCAGTCCTCCCGACGCTTCCGTCTTATTGATTCAACCCAGTTTCCAAGACAACAAGGTGGCAGTTAAATTGACACATTTGTCTCCGGGCTGCATAATCCCTTCAAGAGGATTTACACTCGCTAATCAAACACCTTCTGAGATTGAGTGAAACAATTTCGCTCAAGTCTAATTCAAGCCAAAAGTGAATCTTATAAATACAGTGCACTGTTTGCTATTTGAATGACATTCAAATTTCGAAACTGGTGGAAAGCAGGGAAATCTTCAGCCACACGAAGAAGAAGAATGTTTGTTGTAGTTGGCTGCAATTTTTCGCAAGTTTTCTTGGCTTCTCACACGTGTAAATTGTGCCTCTGTGTTGCGTACAACCTTGCAGACCTAAAGCTATTTTTATTCAAATATCCCTTAACTTTTTCCTAAAATTTACTAGGGGTGTAATCCATAGCCACATGCTTAGTTAGCCAAACAAGAAGTGCAAGCCACGGGAAGCAAGTAAAATTAATTTTGAGACCATGGATGTCTTCTTAATCCCACGGTTAATAACTTCAGCTGTAAGTACCAGAATATCATTAACACCTTGAAATGCAAAGCTGCCTCAGAGGCAGGCATTTTTGTCATTATGTTTCAGCTCAGTGAAAATCCAAAGGCAGAAAGTGAAATTGAATGCCTTCTGTCTATGTATTTTCCTCTGAGAGATTGCTTTCTATAATGAAATGTAATGTGCATCATAAATTTGGTTCAGAAAGCACTTATTTTTGTTTGCATGATAGCAATCACAATGCACTGCGGTTAACTTACATATTCCATACACTGCGCATATTAGCTTGTGCCCCATGAAAAATCCTTTTTGATAAAGTTTCCCCTTTGCGGAGCAAGGCGCTGACAATGCCAGGGTTACGGGTTCGACTTTTAGGAAATGCGTGAACTGAAAAAAATGTATCAAATGCAATGCAAATGACTTCGCATGAAAGCAAAATTTAAATTTTAAGTCACAGATGGCTGCCCTTAAACCACGAATACCTTTCAAAAGTGTTATTCAAATGAGTTTGAAGTCAGTCGGTCTGCAAAAACTAAAACCGTTAGAGCTGAATCATACACACACACACACACACACACACACACACAAAGGCTCAAAGCATTTTTGAGCATTAACGCAAAAGGTTAAAGACACACAAAACTTGATCAATGAAAACATGGACAATCTGAACAATGCTTTGGAACATTGCCTTTGATGTTGTATCATTGAGGCTCTTTTTCTCTCTTCTCATGAGTGCAGGCAAACAGCTGAACTCAGCAAAATACAAGTTAATGCAGCCTGATCAATACTAATGAAGTCTGATCAGTGAACACCCTGCAGCTAACACAACACAGACAAAGCCTCGAAATCGCTTAGCTGGGTTTTCTAGTCTAAATTATATTCAATAACAAGATCCGTGTGTTGATGTAGCATGATTGTGAATGCGCTGCAATAATTATCCAAGGAGGACGGTTTCCCTGCATCTTCTTGCTTTCTTTTTTCGCTCTCAAAGTCCGTTTTGGGACTTTGTCGCTTTTTGTTGGATGAAGACTGTGAAGAAAAGACGGGAGATCATTGAGGAGACAGGGGGCAATGGGTTTGAATTTAGGTCCAGGCTACTGTAATGTACCCATATGAGCGACGGTGTCAGAAAATATGATTAAAAACCCACAAAATGAATGAATATAAAACAATGATATACATAACATATATTGTGACTATATATAGTGATGTGGCTTGCTTTGCAGTGTACACACACACACACACACACACACACACACACACATATATATATAAGACTACTCAATACAGATGAGCCATCATTTTTTTATCTGGTTGCATAGGTACTGAGATCCAGACATCCAAGATCGGGCATTAAAGTGCTAAAAGTGTAAAATATCCACAATCCTAACGCTCAATCTTCTCCTTTATTTGATGAATTACTGCTGCTCTGATCAGCAGGAAATGTATGGGGGAAATGGTTAAGCTGGGTTTGCAGGTGCAGAAAGGTTGTGGCCCCTCGTTG
Organism: Puntigrus tetrazona; assembly: GCF_018831695.1. NCBI lineage: Eukaryota > Metazoa > Chordata > Actinopteri > Cypriniformes > Cyprinidae > Puntigrus > Puntigrus tetrazona. Next base: position 2,573,004 of record NC_056709.1, read on the forward strand.
AAAACAAAGAGACAAAATGAAACCTCATTAGAACCGTGCTTGATACTTAACTTTTCCCAAACACGTATTCAAAATACCAGTTCTGTGAATCGCACTGTTTTTGATAGCACTGCGACCCATTGCTTTGCGGCCCAACGTTGTTCACTGAGCAGGCTTATTATGTCATTCATCTGTCTAGCATGTAAAAGGAATTAAAAGGAAAGCAAAGCGATGCAAATATAGCCTCTGTTTGTATATTTAATAACAAATACATAGCCTTATCGATTGAGAGAGGAAGAGAAGCACTGAGAGAGAAAATTGAATTCTGGCAAAAAAAAATAAAAAAATAAAGATTGCTGGTGATGGATCTTCTTGTGAGGCTGAATGTGTGTGTTTTGAATCTACGGCGGCGGCGTGGATAGAAGCAGCAAGAGAGCACTTATCGTACGGTACAATAGAGCTGCTATTTCCTTAAAGATATCAGAGGGAGACTGGGCAGAATTTAATTACTGTGAGACTGTTGCCATTTCAAGGACTTTTTTTTTTTTTTTTTCTGCAGCTGAGAATGAGATTAGAGCTAACGCCTCAGTCATATGAGAGAATCGTGATTAATTTCTCGAAGGAATATGCCTCTAAATCGGTAAACTTTCTCTATTAGCAATTTAGATCAGACCTGCTTTTGCAGCAATGAATATTCACCTGACAAGCATCATCACACTTTATTAACAGCTCAGTCAGAGCTGCGTGTTGGGGCCCTCATTTCCAGCTGACACACACACACACACACACATCGTAGACTGACAACTGTTATGAATCCATTGACAAATCCACAATGTGTTTTTGCCGCCACGTACAGCGCAGACAGGCGGACCCTTCAGCCGTAATACATTATAACTACTTCAAATAATTCCTCCACAGCTTAAACGATATTTAAACAAAATTATTATTATTGGTGGCTTGAACACTTGTGCTGAAGTGGTTAACGTTTACATTCTATGGATATCTTATTTTACAAAGACAAAAAAATAAAATAAAAAATATATATATATATATATATATATATATATATATATACTGTATATATACACACACACACATGCATGCATGAATACATGAATACAAACACACACACACACACACACACACACACATATATATATATATATATATATATATATAATAATCTTTTTATTGATGTGATTAAATGTAATTAAATGTTTGACAGCGCTAATAATTTTTTGTTTGTTTGTAGCTCATATGTGTTCATGTTCATGTTCCTATTATGCTTAAAAAGTGCTAATATGATTTCTTTCTTTAAATCGAATTCAAAATGCGCAGCGTAATACGTATGACACACACAGAGCTCCTATCACGTACCTGCGTGGTGAAAACCTTATATTGTTTTTCTCCCTTCCCGTCTTAAATCTAACCCCTTTCCCTGCCTCTGTTGAATCAGCGTTTTGAGTCTCAGCTGCGACCGAGGCAGCACACTACTTAGGGGCCGTGAGGGGGAAGCGCCCAGGATGACAAAAGCAAAAATCTAGATTAATGACAGGAATCAAGCTGTGGTGTCATCCGCGAGAGGGCACATCAATCTCAAATCAGATTACTCAAGATTAATGACGGCAAAGAAAAACATCTTGATAATGAACTTTATAATGATGGATGGTGCCCCGAGTTAATGTTAGAAAGCCTGAAGTGCAGTTTCCTGGCCCAGGCACAGAGAGAGGCTAATCAAAGCGAAAGAGATGTTCAGAAATTGCATCATATTCAAAGATCGTCATACTTCTAAGTCTGAGAGCGAGTTGTGTGACTCACTGTCTCCGGGGACACTGATCAAAGCCGCGAATGTGAACTGAAACACTGTAGTTCAGAGGAGCAGGACTAGCTCTTATGAGGCATAATCACTGACAGTCAGTCGGTTTTGCGCTCTGCATTGTCAGCACGGGCTGTGTGTTTGACATTCACAAGAAGTTGAAAAGTTTCAGCAAGGTGTGATCTTTGTTACCGCGCTCGAACATTAAAGGAGTAGTTCACCCACTTCACGCTCCGCTCCGAAAGCCTATGTCTTTACTTTTTTTATCTCACGTGGAACACAGAAGGACGCATTTTAAAGGCTGAGTTACAGTGAATGCGTACCGGAGCTTTCAGGCTTCAAAAGAACGGGAGATTGACGCAAACACGTAAAACTCTGCGCATCTCATGAACTATATCCCAAGCCATGCGATCCACCTCATTTGGAACGTAAGGAGAAGCTCAGCCATTTTGACCTTAAATGTACAAGGCCAAACCTGCGTGGGGAAATCTTTTATCCTCAAGAGAAATTCGGCTCGTTAGCCTGGGGCGTTTTAAGCTGAATCGAGATTCAGAGTACAATTTGGTGAATGCTGGTCAAAACATGAAGCAGGTTAAAAAATAATATGGCTTAGGAAACGATAAGTTCGGACGCTGTGTTCTTCTGGCATGCAAAATAAAGTAATATGTGTGGGAAAAAAATCTCGGTTCTCTGCAGTGCCTCGTCCCAGCAACAATATTTGCATCCATTTCGAGCTCAAAACTGTTGCTTTTTCGGGTGTTAAATAACGCCGCAAATGTCAGTAATTGGACGAGTGCAAAAGTGAGTTAAAACGTGTTAAAAAAACCCGTTTGCTTCTGAAAAGGAAACTCCTACAAATGCGTATTCGATAAGGTCGGGTGCAAAAATTACAGATTTTTTTTAAGTACTAATTCTTCATGGTACGATTTCAACAGCAAAAAAATGTTTGTGCTGGTTTAAAACTGGCTCCACAAATGTCACAAACTCAGCAAAGGAATCGCAAATGTTAAGTAAAAGTGTAATCTATTAAATATTAACTTTAGCTATTGTTATAATTGTTACATAGTGCTTGTTTCGCGGGTTCATAAAAGGCAAAGTACACTTTTTGTGTCATCCACTCCTGAGACAAATACATTGGACAAAAGTAGCTACTTGACAATAAATGGACAAAATGTTTACAGCATAATGAATGCGTAGGCATCATTTAAATGTTCAGCGAAAGCTTCATCTGAAAATGTCCGTTCGTGTGATCTTTTTTTTCCCCTCTCCATTTCTTTCTTCCGACATTTCAATATTAACACCTGCTGAGAGTGGTTGCAGTTATTCTTGCTATCAAAATCATAACCACTGGCTGTATTTCCCTTGTGACCGATAGTGCTAATGCAATATGACATAATGTATTTCATGTCTAGATGAAGAAAAGGTCAAAAAAATGATATTAGTACTTCTTAAATTACATGAAGAGATCTTTTCTACCCTTTTAACTGCATTTGCCTCCAGGGTGTTCAAATGAAGAATTGCGGGCAGATGTTTCTTGAGTTACTGTGATAGCAAGAGGTCCATCTCATTTAACGTCCCTGCATTCTGTGTTCTCCGACCTTTTCCCAAAGCGGAAGGGTCAGAAGCACGCGTTAAATTCCACATTTAATTTATAAATAGCCAAGAGAATAAATTGCTTTTTTGCTATTTTCAATTTCCAAGCCAGCCAAAGTTGTTATTTCCATTTTCATTTGGCTTTTGTCTCGGCAAAATGAGCCTTTCGCGTAAGTGCCCCAGTGCATTTCTACTGCGCTGAACGTACATCAGCGTTCGAAACTGACATGTGTATATTTAACTGCATTTATCTGTCGGCCGACAATTGGTCCTTGAAAAAAAAAAAAAAAAAAAAGAGCATGAGATAACTGACAAACAATTGCATCTTTCTATCATGCTGGTTAATCAGCTAATGACAGGCGTATTAACTGTGAGGATGGGTGGCATGTTATTAACAGACAGCTCATGCTGAGCTATGGTTAATTGAAGAAGGCTGGTAAAAATAGAAAAAATGGACACAGTAATGATAAACCATATTGCTGACATACTGAGCTCATGACAGCTGCTAATGGGGAATGATCCCTGCTGCTTTAATGACAGGCCATTGCTTAGGAGAACTAAGATACCTCATAGTGTGTGTGTGTGTGTGTGTGTGTGTGTGTGTGTGTGTGTGTGTGTGTGTGTGTGTGTGTGTGTGTGTGTGTGTGTGTGTGTGATTTTAGCACCATTTTTTTTTTTTTTCAAATCCAAAAGAAATTTTGGTCTGTGTGCTTCTTGAATCCTTAAAAAAATAAATAAATAAATAAATAAAAAAAAATAAAAAATAAATAAAATAAAAATAAATAAATAAATAAATAAAAATATATATATATATATATATATATATATATATATATATATATATATATATATATATATATATATATATATATATATATATATATATATATATATATATAACCTTTTATGCATTTAAATCAGGATTTATATATATATATATATATATATATATATATATATATATATATATATATATATATATATATATATATATATATATATATATATATGCATAAAATGTTTTGTATTGGATAGCAGCATTTATTTAATATTTGAAAGAGCTGTACTTTTAACATGCCATTTATTCAGTGCTCTTTATGCCCCTCTTAAAACTGCGATTAATGTGCATGAACGTGAAACGCAGAACGCTAACATTTCTATCACTGCTGCATTTCTACAGACAAAAACAAAGGCCAAAAGAGATACGAGCGCGCTTTGTCGAGAACTGTTCTTGTGCTTTAATAAAGAACGCTTGTTAAGGACCCACTCTGCCCTTTTTGCGCTTTCACTCACAAATTCCCTCACGTTTCGTGCATAGATTTTCTGTCGCAAAGAGCTATGGAAGCCAGAAAAGTTGTGTTTGAAGCGACGTTCCTCTATGCCTTTGCCGCTCTGGCAGAATCAATCACAGCTCGGTCTGTGCATCAGTTATGTTTCATAGTTTTGCCAATACTTTTGCCAGCTCCTCAGGAGGAGAGAGGGAAAGTACAGAAACCTGCCAGCTGTCTTTAAACTGTTAGCTGTCATTTGCATTGGTGGCGGCACCATCAGGAGGCTGATAAATCTGATTCACTGGGCCACGCAGGTAGCATTTATATTAATAAGAAAGGTCTTTTGAGGAAAAAAAAAGAGAGAGAGAGACTTGTTAGCCATCATCCGTGGAGAAGAGAGTACATGAGGGATGAACAGGTTTATACTTTTAAAAAATTATCACGTCAGATATGAAGCAAATATTATAATGCAGGTATGATTGAAATCCCCTTCCGGTACCAACTTTTCTCTTTTGTTGCATTCTTGTTTTATCATGTAAATTCATTAATTCATTCATTAAATGCGGTTGGGTTTAATGAATGAATGAATAATAGTCAGACAGACAGATAAATAAATATATACATTTACTTACTAGTTCATTATCACTCTTCCATTACACTTCTCTTACCTACTTTCTTCTACTTTTCTCCCCTTTTTTATTAATATATTTAACTTTACAGAGTGTCGTTAATTTGTTTGGGGAATTCTGTCTTGCTAACTGTTCTTGAAAGCGACGCTCCTTTTCTTGATTTTCATGTCCTGAGAGTTTAATTAGCCGTTGTTTTGCATGACAACACCAATTCAAACTATCACCTCGCATCAATGAAAAATGATTATTTATAATCGTAAACCGGTGCGGAAGGCTAGCCAGGGGAGTAAAAAAATGGCACAGAAACTCATTTGGAGTTGCTATGTGTAATTTTGTTAATGACTACGCCTTTCTTTCCGACCGGAACTATCATTACGGGGGGGAATTCATATTTCACTCATATGACAACTCAATTGACAGCTCATCTGGAGAGATTTGGAAGAGAGAAAGAGAGGGGAAAAAAACATGCTTCCGTGCCATGCACCGGCATCGAGGATCGTTTTGGGAAGTTTTCGAGCGATGTTTTGAGCTGAGCTTGGGTCCGTGGTGTGACGGATATATATGGGGGGCTGAGCGTGTTTAAGGTAGCGAGTGTGAAGGCTTAGCCAGCATGCAGGGCCAATGACACAGTTATCATGAAGATGAATGCTGGCCTGCACCTTAGTTCCAAGCCAGGCTTCTTCCTTAGAGAAGCGTGAAAACTATAGATCTGGATGCAGCACGCAAGAGCACGTCGCATCATGCGCTCGCATACAAAGCAGATTCTCCGGATAACGCTCTCAGAATCAGTGCAAATTATTTTCTTCCTCTGGTTTTAGCTGGTCGGGTTTTTAAGGCTAAATGTATACATCGTAAACGTATAATAAGCGCACCAGAATAACATTCTGCTGCTGATGAAGAGGTGCTACATAAAAGCACATCTTGTCTGGTAATGGGCGGGAAGGTTAGCGGGTGGCTTGCTGAGCTGAGCGAAGCAAAAGTGATTTGTACAGGTTGCTGCTCGTGGCCGACCGCCCACCAAGGTCTGGTCCCAATCAAACCCTCTCCCAGCAGCATACCGTCCTTATTGACTTGACTGAATTGATCCAGAATGTCGATCTCACCAGCAGACCGGCATTTAAAAAAAAAGCTAATATGCTTTTCTTGATTTGCTAATTTACCATCCTTTTTAATCACCGATAACAGTTTTCTGTTTGTAGGCACTAGCGCTGCAGGTCGTAAAATTACTTATTTGTGCTTTCATATGTATTAAGTAACATTTGCACCATTTGCCTAAGAATAAATGAAAGATATCTTCCCTCAATAAATGCCTAATTTGTTGCTGATTATTAGTTATTAAGTTTAGGTAATGGGTAGGATTAGGGATATGGAATAAGTCACGTAGAATAAGGCATTAATGCTTAATCACTACTAATAAATGACTCATGTTCTACTAATATTCATGCTAATAATCACCTAGAGACCCTAAAACAAAGTGTTATTGGAAAAACCATTAACTATTATCATACAGAATACTTGCATGTTGGTTGATAAAGCAAATATTAATGCCTTGACCATATTCTAGATATTTAATGTTCGCGGTGCTCATCAATGCTGCATTTATTTATCAAAAGTTAAATTAAGATGTCGTTTCTTGTTCCGTGACTCAACTCATTGTTTCAGATCATGCTCATGGTCTGATTGGTTTTTGGATTTTATAACGTTTAAGTTTGGGTTAAAGTGAATGAATTGTTCATAGCATGTTACATACGGTCCCGGGAATCAGAAATAGAGCATGTGCTGAAACCATGGATACCTGAGATCACGCTGATTCGAACACATGTTTATTATGAGGCCTTTTATGGATTGATTCACAGGTCAAAAAATAGCTTTCTTCCCTTTTTTTTTTTAAGTGTGATGTTGTAAAGAACGCCTTACAGGGTTTAAAAAGTTGTCCACTGAGGAGAATGAGTCATTTTCCCTAGCCTGTATGATAACATTGAAGAAGAAGGGGGAAAAAAAAATTAAACGTTTTTATTATGATTTAAAAGCGGAGAAAATTGGAAAGGCGATGACCGGCAGAAAATGACCTGTTACACACAGGAGATTACATATTAAATTGAGAAGTTGTGTAGAGAATAATCAGTTTGGTTATGTGTTGCGTGCTGAGGCAGATGAGAGCTGTAAAACTTATGATTAATATTGTGAATTTAAGTGGTAAGAGGTCGTTAGCCAATTCCCCGTTTCTACAAAAAACATAATTTAGAGAGTGTTATCCCAATTACAACCCTGTGGAATTCATAATTTAAAATGTGTTACAAATTAAACTTGATGGAAGGGAATGTGGCGCGGTGCTTTAATTTGATTTGATTAAGATCACAGTACGTACTATGTGCATATTTAGATGCTTTTCATGAGCTCGGGTTTATTGATTGGACTCGGATCGTCTCAGAAGTTTCCTCCCGGGCGCTCGGCGGGTGAACTCTTCTTTCCGTTGCATTTTTATTTATTTATTTATTTATCTGTATTTCCGCCTGTGTTCGGCAGCTCAAGGACATGCACGAACACGTACCTCCGATTTGCCTCCGGTTTGTGATGCGTGTCCTAGGCCACTCGCCACCTCTCTGCAGCCGACAGGACGTCAGTGACAACCATCAAATAGGAGCGTTGACAAAAAGATAACACAGCTGAGAAGCCCAGCTAGTGGGTTGGGTGGATAAGACGGGTGATGATCTGTCTAAAATATTGTTCCAGTGAACATTGGACTATTCCACCAATGGTGCGTGTCAATAGCTTTTGGTCTCGCTGCTGTCAGTTCGGCAACCGTGGCGACCTGTGTCTGATTCTTGCTCGCTGCAATCAGGAAAACAACAGGTGGCTGTGTCTCACAGGTGAACCCAGAACCTGTCAGAGGAACAGATGGAAATTCATAAACAATACACCCGACTCCATGCCGTCCTGAGGGGAATTCTTCCAAAAGAAAGCCAGCAATCCCTCGTTTCACCCATCACGAACGTGCATACAAACGCACAGAGGCATTTTTTTCTAATCAAGGTTGTAGAGACCTCCGAGGAAAATTGTTTTACCTTTTTTCGTGGCGCAGGATGTTTTATGAATTTCTTGTGAAATCGTTCTCACGCAAGTAGCATCATCAAATTGGATTACGAAAATAATGACTGTTTTCCAAAAATAAAAACAGATGCGCAAACAGAGTTCTACCTCAAACTACACAATAAAAAAAAAACAATAACTTACAATAACTGTCACTGTCTCTGAATATTAAATAAAAAGTTTGCCAAGATATTTACATTTGCTGAACATTTACCCACCCTCATAAGAAGAAAACAGAAGCCGGTCCGTGGCGGTCTACAGTATAGATTAGATCAGTGGTCTCAAACTAAATTCCTGGATGGCCCACAGCTCTGCAGAGTTTAGCTCCACATCGCACTTGCCTGGATGTTTCTAGTAATCCTGAAGAGTTTGATTAGCTGGATCAGGTGTGTTTGATTAGTGGTGGAGCTAAACTTGTGCAGAGCTGTGGCCCTCCGGGAATTGAGTTTGAGACCGATGGATTAGGTCTCTTGTTTTTTAAAGTCTCTCCACAATCTGATAGCTATCAGTGATTAAATGAACTCTTTCCCCGCCGTTGATGAGATATCCCATCAATTAGAAATCGACACTTTTTCCGCCAGACAGGTTTTTACAGCAATCTGCGACTTTGGAGTGAGCAAACCACATGCGCGCTGTTTGAAATGCACTTGTCAAAGGGAGAGATGTAATTTCCTGGTTATCTTCAGCTGGGATGTTCTGTGACAATGCAGCACAGTGTGCCTCAGCAGATCATATAACATATGTCTTTTTATTGTTGCTAGCATAACAGTTTCAAATAAACATAAATGTTATATTTTAAAATGTTTTTAAAATGTGCTAAAAACTAATATTAAAAAAAAAAAAAAAAAAAAAAATATATATATATATATATATATATATATATATATATATATATATATATATATATATATATATATATATATATTTTTTTTTTTTTTTTTTGTGCCAGTGTCCCTTAGTGAATCTGCTGACACACACCATGCTGGATTGTCATGGGAACATCCCAGCTGAAGAAAATGAGGAAATTACATCACTCCCTTTGACAAGGTCATTCCAAACAACTTCATAATGGCACGAATGTGGTCTGCTCTTCTTGAAATCTTGACTAACAAGGGGATAATGTATAATATGTGGATAATATATATATATATATATATATATATATATATATATATATATATATATATATATATATATATATATATATATGTATATATATAGAGAAGTGTCTTTCAGGGGAGAAATGCACAGACAGGAACTTAAATGCATGGGATAATGAAGAAACGAAGAAAACACACTTAGACTCCAATTAAAGGGACACAGAAACTGGGTCACAGAACACATGGGGAGCAATGACACAACAAAAACAGTCCATATCCCTGACGATATATATAAATAAGTATTCTCTCGCTGCGGTTCCACTCCGACACCGCTCACACCACGAGTCTAGGGCACGCACAAATCCACCCAGAATTAACCCCTGCCTTCAACAATTGACAAAACTGTTAGCCTACACTTCAAAAATGATTTGTTGTGAAGGAAGGAGAGATGGAGTTCGTGAAATATAAGTAAACCAACAGGTGCACAATTCTTGTCAAAAAAGTAGATAACGGTGTTGAACGTGAGTAGGGATGTAGCATTGCGGTGTGCTGCAAGAACATGGGGAGGCCGGAGCAAAAACATGAGCGTTTTGAATATGGTTCAATTAAAATCAATTAAACTGCTACGAGACAAATATTCATCGTTATAGACATGTAATAGCTATGTTTGTGATGTTAGAGTGAAGTTTAAATCAGTAAACAACAAACGCAGTGGCCAAAAAAGACTAAATAACTAAATCTACCTTAAGGCACATTATTTAGCCAGTTTTGACAATTCTGGGGGCAATCAGACAGAAATTGCCTCTGAGAGAGTCCTGACAGCAAATTTATTAATAAAAACAAGTTGAGACATCAAACAGTAATACGGTGCATTTCAAGTAAAGTCATTGCATTAGCTTGCTGGAATTTAATTATGATTAAATCTCAACTACATTTTTCTAAAAAAAAAAAATAATAATAAAATAAAATATGCAATTAATTAAGGCTATTAAAATAAAATTACGATTAAATATCATTAAAATTGATTTCTTATTTTTGAATAATTTCCCTTGTGGGATACTTTATGCCTATGATGTAAAAGTCTAGCTTGAATCCCTTCAGGGTGCTTTAAATGTCTTATTGGCTGCCTTTGAATAAATAGAAAACATCTCAGAAAATTAGCATTCTGAAATGCGCACTAAAAGCGTATTAATAAACTGATAATAACATATATAATCTTTTTCAGCTGTTAGCCTCTGTTTACTAGCATACGAGCCCTGGTAAAATCATTGATCCTTGTCCTTACAGTGAAGATTACTCTACAGAGTTTAACTCTAATTAAACAATTTATATCCATGCATCCACGACACACTTTTTAATGTATACCACAGAACCCCTTCTGGGATGTGGAAAATATACAAAAGGAATATATAAGGAATTCGTCTTTTGTGTTCACTTTGAACTTATTTTTCGTTCTCTTACTTGCATTACCCAATACATTTTCTTCATATCAACGACTACTAATGCTGACATCTGCGAAAGCAATCTAAAACAAAGATGCGCAAACTGGCGTGTACTGTACATTAAAGTCCCCGCAAATAGCCTTGTAATATATCTAGATCTCATAGGTAATATGCCTTGTCAGTTTTATTTTGTTTGAGTAAATAACACCTGACCGCAAATGCAGCCAGGCGTTCACGCAAATCATATGAATGTTTACTGTGAGGAGAGTTAATTTGTTCTTTCTAAACATCACCTCGTCTTGCGTGCTGTTTGCACTCTCTCTAGGGTCCTCGGGATGGGAACATTTTTACCTCGTTTCCGTAGCGTGTCGACCGATGTACGACTGCAAGTACAGCCCAATGTAGAAACGAGGGTAAATAGTTTTTAATTGGCAAGTGCGAGCGGTGTCTCTGGAGCTTGCCGAATGACAGATAAATCGTCTGTCTCTCACTTTTAGCTTAAAACGGTCCCTCTGCGATTAGACCATCTGCTTCAGGTGACGCTACGAGTCACTTAAACACTCTTCGTGAAGTGATTGGAGGATGCAGCTGAAACATCGAGCGGAAGAAGCGAAACCACAGAAGAACTAAACATCTGAGCTGAAATGAACAGTGACCAGCTGTTAAACGAGTTGATGTACAGTCGCAATTGCCAAAGAGTGTTGGGAACAACATGACGATTGTGAAAATAATGATCATCCAGGCAAGTGATTACCGTGGTAAAGCATGAGGCTCACTGAACCCTTAAAGAAACAGCTCACCCACGAATGAAGACTGTCATTATTTAGTGTACACACTCTCATGATGTTTCATAACCACATGCTGTTAGTTTCTTGGTGGACCACCGATGTGGATTTTTCTTGAAGAACTTTTAGGCAGATATTGCGGTATTTTGAATGAGAATTCATGGTGACCTGACCAATGGTTCTGAATCATAAAAAAGGACAAAATTAATTAATGGCTAAATTTTGTTTGCCGTTTTTCACAAAACAACACCATTTTAAGCTTTCAGAAGACTAAGAATATATATATATATATATATATATATATATATATATATATATATATATATATATATATATATATATATAGTAGTAATGAATGAAAAATGTCAGCACCCTTTACAATTCTGTCAGAAAAAGAATACATTAAAAAGTCTTTTTTTTCTTTCTTTATTTATATTTCCTGTTGTACAACTGAATAAGATTGTATATTTTATTTTGTGTCTGTTTACAATTCCACACCGAAAACCCAAAAAGTATTTTAAATAAAGAAATGCACAAAATTATTTCCACACCTTTGGAAAAAAAAAAAAAAAAAAATCAATTGCTTCTTTTAAATTATAGCTGTGTTTCATACTCCTCTCTACTGGAACTTTGATCCGCTCTTCTTTTGCAACCTGCTCCAGGCCATTCAGATTTGAAGGATGCCTTCTCCCAAATGCTGTTTTGAGATCCCTCCGCTTTTTTTCTACGGGATTCAGATCTGAGCTAATTTCAGAACTCTCCGGTGCTTTGTTTGTAACCATTCCTGTGTGCTTTTTGAAGTTCCGGGTCTGCTAGAAGACCCACGATCTCTGGTGGAGAATCGCCTTTGTTTGGAAGTTAATCGATGTTCTTAATCCACCGTTCAAACGATGCTTTCTTGTATTTTTCCGTTGCTTTTCCACGGCCTGTAAACCTCTTGATGATATTGCGCAAAGCGGACACAGGAACATTAAGATCCACAAACAACTCGTTAAACGTCCTTCTTTCTGTTCTCCAGGAGCACAACATTTCCCTTTTAATGTCTATGTTTTAGTTCCATGTAAAATTTGAGCAAGTTTGATTTTTCTTCTCTGTTTTTGCATTTTGACAGAACTGCAAGGGTGCCGATATTTTTGGCCATGAATGTGTAATTCAATTCAACTGTCGCTCAACACGACTTTTGTTATATCATAATGAAGAAACTAAACTAAAAAGTTGTGATATTCGTAAAAAAGAAAACCAATAAACAACGAACCTCAAATACTCAGATTTGATGTTTTCAGTTTTTTTTTTATCTCTCTCTCTCTCTATTTCTCTCCATAGTCACAACCGAAACCGGTTATCAGCTCGCTTCAAAATGTGACTGTGTGGGTGAATTAATAAACTGTGACATTGGATGGCAAGATGATACAGGTACGGAACAACAAAAGGTCCAGTGGATACACAGATGAACTATCCCTTTAACGGTACTTAGCACTTGTTGTTTACATTTCTCAATAGATAGACCTAGAAATTTTAAATGACAAATCATCCACCGGGGCATATTGTGCCTATAGTGGTGTTCTTGTCTAAAAATATTCTTTGCCTGTGGTAGCATATAGCCCCGTCTCTAAAAAAACAGCAGCGGTTCCTGTCGCTGCACTCTGTGGCTGTCCATCTGGGAGGCAGCCTGCATACACTTCTAAATGAGAAAGTTGGGTCTGATCGTCCAGCCATGACAAAAATAGATTACTCTGGGAAAAAAAAAGAGAGGGGAGAGACCAACAGAGTGAGAGAGAGCGCGTGCGTGTGTGTGTGTGTGTGTGTGATTGGATCGATTGGCATAAGGTAGACAGTAGACTTCTAGAATCTGAAGTACAGAATGCCTGTTTTAAAAGCTGCTTAAAAAAAACTATTAAAATTAAGTTTATGTGAAAGTCTAAATCTATGTTGTGCTCGGTATTTGAGAAATAACCTTCAAAAAATGATGAAAAACAAAAGGAGAAAAACAAATAAAAGTATTGCATTGTTTCATATTATCTCTTGAGGGAAAAAAAAAATCTGAATCTAAATGATGTCTTCAACCTTGCTCGGATATATGCAAACAGTAGAGAAAGGTTTTGATACTACCTCAGACATTTATGTCTATTTTTATTTCCCCTAGACATGTTATGACTAACATCTGAGATGACGCTGAAAACATGATGAAGAACTCTATTTAGTCTTGTGGGTTATAGACGAACAACCTCTGAGAAATATGATTTTGCGCTTTTTGAACTTTTTACTTTTTTTTCCCTCTGGAAGAATAAAAGTGTACGAACAATTACAAGCAAGAAAGTATCGTTTTCTGCATTGGTTGTTAAAACCATTACACATTTTGGTCCTACGGCATAAAAATAAAAAAGGAAAAGCATACAGTACAAGAGCGGAAGTTTAGCGAACAGGGTCAGTAAGTGTCAGAATTATATTAAAAAAAAGCATATGCTTTATGTTTTGCTGATAACTGTAGAGCGTTAGCCAAGCGCTTGTGTGATACTGTTGTATGTCCGAACCAAAAAAATCTAAAAATAAATAAAAAATACACAAGGCATACATGATTCTATTTACAAGGACCGGCGACAGAGGCCCGCATGCATTTGAAAACATTGCTTTTGATAAATGTGCTAGGGTTACTATGGAAACAAAAGTTGTCCATTAAAAAAGAGAGCCCATTGTGTCTCGTAGGAAAAAAAAAAATGTTTTGCTGCTTGAACATCTAGGACACAAAACAGTTGAAAATAACCCTGGTATTGTGTAATTTCCTGCCAAATTGATTATGAAAGGCGTCTGATTTAATTTTTTTATTTGTTTAAATTTTCTACAGGTATCGCAAGTGGTGGGACAAAAATCAGCACAGCGCTATAGATGATTATGAGGTTACTGTTGAGTTTGGAATCAATGTATTCCAAAATCTTCAAGTGAAGGGGAAATATGTTTAAGTTGGTCACACAGATTCATTTACCGCAGCTGACCAACAGAAATGATTTTCAGTGCTACATATCGATATTTGAAATCCGAACCATCGCACTTTTTTTTTTTCAAATCAGCTGTAAGTTTCAATGATTTATGTAATATTTTGTGTCACTTGCCATCGCCTAACGGCATAACAATGTAGTCTACAGAAAGATTCAGCGAACAGACTTGTGTCAACAGACTGAAAAGAATCAACTTCCTAAAATGAATCAAAATCCTTTGTACACAGCATTTATTTCACATGCACATAAATTAGATTTGTTTTACATATTGTATTCCTTTTTACATAAATGCATTCAATTTATTTTACATAAATGCAAATGTTATGGATTATGCAAGTAATATTTGATATCATCACATTTGGTGCTCCACGGAAAACTCGGTTCAATAAATTAGACTATGGATATATAGAAACAGATAATTGTTTCCATTGCAACCGGTACAGATGCAGTGACTCCAATGAAGTCCCCTAGTTTCCTCAACAGTGCATGAAACGTTCAAGGGTTTTTTTAAAATCAGCACTATATTAGTAACGAATTAATGTCCTTAACAACTTTTTTCAAAGTGAAACAAATCCCTTGTGAAGTATTCTTCCTGTCTTTTACCAAACAAGTTATATATGCACATCTAACTAACTAGTTGATAAATCACACCTCTCAAAGTCTTCCAGAGTTTTTGCATACTTACATAGCGTGTTCATTACTCATCTTTAAATTGACTGCTTTGAGGCATCCAGTAATAAGGAAATATGATCGTTTCCTTTTTCCATTCCCTGAATATCATCTCTAATTACATTTATGCTCCATGTCTGTGTTAAATGAACGCTCTCTGCCATCGCCTCTTCATTTCTGTTAGCATTACAGAAAGTTCTCGCGCACAGGGATAGATTACTGCTTTTAGTTATATGTATAAACACGTAGATTGGTATTCATTCTGCTTTGCCTGTGTTTACTGAGAAAGCAAGCTTGGCTTCCAAATGGCTGCTTTCGAGTACTCTATTGATTGCTGCAGAAGATGACTGCTGCATGACAATGTCACCGATTCTTAAGGCCAGATTCCCAACAAAATTAGACCAGGAGAGAAAATTTGGTAATTATGTGTTTTTTTTCAGGGTTTTTTTAAGTGTGGCAATCGCTGTTCTGCAATGCGAGTGAAATCATGTGAAGTGCGGTGATTTGGGGCTTTGACAAAAACAAAGATTGAATAGAATTCGTTGAGGAACAAATATGTAAATGTTGCCAAGAATCTAAAGGGTTTAAGCATTTTCAGTCGCCTCTATTGGCACCTGTCTTTTCATAGTGATTTCAGTTTGGATCATAACAGAGATCAAAGAAAGGAAGTAAATGGAGATCTGGGGAGGGAAGCTGATAGGTAGATTAGCATCTTCAGTACCAGCCTCCTTTGCACAGGTGAAATGCAGTTAATTAAAAATCGGTCTGTCTTGGCTTTATTCACTGTGCTCATGACATCCGTGCCTTAAAAAAGAAGATGAAAATCTTACGTTAATGAATGTTTCATTACTGTGAAAATGCTGTGCATAAACACATCACTGTTTGCATTTTTGTCTTGCAATAAGACCAAAAAATTATATATATACTGTATATATATATATATATATATATATATATATATAGTAAAGTACTAGGAGATAGATAGATAGATAGATGGGCAGATGGATAAAATGCTAGAGATGGATGTTTAGATGGATGGATGGATGATGGATGGATGGATGAATGGATAAATGAATGTATAAAATGATAGATGATGAAATTCTTGATGGATGGATGGATGGACGGATGGAAGAATAGATGATAGATAGATGCTATCGGTGTTCATCTGAAACCACCCACCTCCACCAGCTCCACCTGTCTATACGCGCTCATTGCTATATACTCACTGCAGTATCGGCAACTTGCGATACAAATGCATGGACATGGTTATTTTATTTATTTATTTTAGTGGCTAGACGCATTGCGTAAGGTTCGCGGTCACTTTACTGCTATTTGCACCAGCATTTCACTGCAATCCTATTATGTGATAAACAGTCATAATAAAAAACAGAAGGTCAAGGTTTTTTGGAATTTGTTGAAATGTTAAATACCTTCGCCTAACCTTATTCTCTCCTATACTTCTCTTCTCTAGCCTTGTCTCTCCGGCAAGACTTGATTTTCCAGTCAAAACACCCGTCAGGTGATTCACAACCAGACTTCGCCACATATCCACCCCCACTCTAAAGCAAATGCTCTGACAGGTCCTTCCTAAAAACGCGACCCAGCATCCATTATGCGACAGAATTCATCACAGCCTTCCCAAACAACATTGACACTGACGTGCACAGTATGAAATGCAATAACATCAGGCAGGTGTGTCTCCATCCGTGTGTGTGGATGTGGGTGTGTGTGAGTGATAATAGAGAAAAAAAAAAAGAAATGTGATATTTATCCCAAACCCTACTTAGAAACCCTGCTTTACATATTCACTTTAGACATGCACATCATTTCCACAGAGCCCTGCATATATTCCACACATCCTCTCTATAACAGACGCCAATATGTAATTTTGTAACCCCCCGTCTCTTTTTTATTTTTTGACGGCTGTAAGTTGCACCACCAGCAGCTGTAGTAATATGTTAAGCAAATGCTTCTTTCTTCAAAATGGTGGTTTGTGGCAGACAGCTCCATTTGGCTGATAGCTTCTCCCAGCGTGGGTCCTGGTCCGCTTTTATCATTCATCCCCGCTCTTGGCGCATAAACGACATCACGTGACATGTAGGCCCCGTTCCTTCATATCCTTTCCACCCCACGCTATCAATATGAGTTAAAGCTCTAATTTCCTACATACATTTTTTTTTTTTTCTGTCCACCCAACATGATCTATGTTTTTCTTAATATAACATCCCTTGGATATGTGATTTGATAAGGTACAATAACCAGATTAGATTTATAATAACAATTGGATTATTGACATTAAAGGTTGTGTTAATGTCTATGATATATATATATATATATATATATATATATATATATATATATATATATATATATATATATATATATATATGAGCCATGTGACACCAATGGTTCAACCACCATGATATTAAATTATATTAATAATTTTTGTATTACAAGCTGAGCTTTATTGTCCAAGCCACATATGACATTCTTCCCTCTCCTTCTAACTTGCATTTATGGCTTGGAAAAGACCCATTTTGCCCCCTGTGTACAGCATCAGCAACCCTCAAGCATATTCTAGTAGGTTGTAATACCTGCCTCATCCAAGGCAGGTACACATGGAGACACAACCAGGTTCTCAAGTGTATAGCCAACAAGATTGAGAACAGGAGGGTATCCATTAATGCCCAGCCCAGTCAACACCTACCTACCAATGAAATGCCCCAAAACACTGAGGTACACAACTGATGATGTGGTTGTGAATCCTTATAGCAGAATTTTTGGAATCTTTGTGCACAAAGAAAACAAAAATAATGAATTTACTCAACTTTTTTTTTCTTTATCCCTGTGAGTCTTTGAAGTGCATTCATTAGAGTACCCACAAAATATGTGAAAAGAATTTTTGAAATTTTGAAAGTCTTATTACCCTTGACACAGTCGATACATTATTGATTGATTGATTGATTGAATGTTGAATGGTTGATTGTAAATACAGAAATTGAATACATGTTAATAAGAATCACAGCATCTATGAATTTTTAATGCATTTTTAAATAACATGAGTGAACATAAAAATCACGGTCAGGTTGTGTGACATAACCTGATCCTCAAAACCTTGCAATAGAACAATCAAGCTCAAAGACAATGAGACACACTGTAATATCTCCACGTAAACAACACAGCATGGCTTGTCCATCTTCATTCCCTGCCATCTCTTCTCTCCCACCCCATCCAATCAATACCATTGAAGCTCAAATTTCCTAAACCTGTTTTATGTTTTCGTCCCCCCCGACACAATCTGTTATCCATAATATAATGTTTCTTTGAGCGTGTGTAACACCAAATGTACTGGACCCAAATCGATATATTTGTGTTGGGGGCGTACGGTAACCGTACATAAGGACTCCTAGAGGACTGTGCATTGTCCGTGAAATGTATTCATTAAGGGCTGTTATGGAGCTCCCCCAACCCTCGCCCACAGATCAGTCCTTTCTGGCCCGCAGCAAGCCGCTAAGATTTAAAAATGACCTTTTGGGATTATAAACAGTACATGTGGAATCACTTTATTTCAGCGCTACACTAATGAGAACAAAGCGGTTGTCAGTGTTTGATTAATGATTTTTTTTTTAATAACCTGGCAGCGCAGGAGATCATAAAGGAGTCATTTTCCAACTTCCTCTCTGCCTGTTCAACATTTGCACAAATCCCGTCAGACTAAAGGTCCGTATCGCAGCAACTAAAAGCCACATGGCTTAAGAATAGTAGGTCACAAGATTGCATTTTGTGGTGGAGAGAGCTGCTGGACTAACATCCACCGTAACCTGTGATTAAGCTACAGAAGTGAATTGTGGAGAGACCGTAGGCTGTGATGGAGCCGATGTAGGTTATTCTTCCCTGGATGAATGAGGTCTCTCTCTCTGAGTGCTTTCTGAGTGTGGAGTGGATGCTGGAGGAATGAGGAATGTGAAAAAGAACTGAAGGCCAAGGTTTCCTGAGTGTGATGGACATGGATGGACATACTGATGCCATGCTGACGGAGTGATCTACAGAATCAGAATCAACTGGAAGAGTGAGAGTGAAAATCACCTAACATTGACCTTGTACCCAACAATTTTAGCCTATGGAGTTCTTGAAGTTCTTTTTTGAAAATCACAGTATTGGTTACAATTTCTATTGGTTATCTGCTCACAAAAGCTGCATTAGCGCTGTCAAATCGCAATTAATCACATTAAATATACAAGCGTTTGTCTGCATAATAAATGTGTGTGTATATTTATTACGTATATACAATAAAAATACACAGACATACAGTATATATTTGGAAAAAAATTACATTATATATCTGTATTCATTTGGTATATAAACTTTTTTCTAAAATATATACATGCGTGTATTTATATATTCAGATTAAAGCTATCACGAATGAGGTCAAAAATGTTTACGTGAAACATTACTAAATATTTAATTTTTTATATAAAATAAAATGATATCAAGCTACATTTTCAGCATCCATTACCCCATTACATATTATCCTTCAGAAATTGTTCTACAAAGAGATGTTTATACAACAACAGTGTTTTGGAGAGCTGAAAATGGGTTTTAAAGTGCAATGTTTTTGATAACAATACCATACAATGTTTTTTTTGACCAAGTGACATCACCAACTACTGGCCTGGCATGCATAATACATCGTTTTTATTTATTTTTTTGAACAGGGAACATTTTGGATAGATAAATGATTCAAATATGCCATAGTGTTCTACAAAGAAAATGTGATATGGAGCTTTTAATCACTTGAGCATGAAGACTAAAAAGGTTCAGCATATGTTAATATTTAATTAAACAGAGGTGAATCAGGGTAAAATCTTTGCATCTGATTTTCTTTTGCAATTGCATTATTTTTTAAAATGCCATTTGAGCAATTAAACATAGCACAATTTATTCCTGAGGATCTGGGTGTCAGAACCATAGAGCCATCATCACCAGATGAGCACGCTCCACCTACTCATTCACTCTCCCACCATTCTAATCCTATTCACCTGCACCTCTTTAATTACCATCGCTCAAGCTGCACCACTTTGATCTTGTCTCTATGTAAGCAACAGACAGTGTTAATTTTGACAACAAATTTTAATTTCATTTTAGTCATAGTCTTTTGCAAAATGCAATTCATATTTAGTCTTATTTTAGTTGTTTTTAGTTTTAGTCGACTAAATATCATATGATTTCAGTCTACTTGAGCTAGAGTAAATTTTGTCAGCTAAAATCGAATAGATTTAGTTAGAGTGTAATGCATTTATTGAGCATCTTTCTAAAATTTCTAATCTCATTATGTTTGACATTAAGGTTTTATCATGATAGACCCTGATTTAACTGTGTTGACACACAAAATGTCCATCCATCCATTTTCTTCCGCTTATCCGGAGCCAGGTGGTGGGGGCAGCAGTCCCAATAGGGACGCCACCGTCTTCCCTCTCCTCTTCCTTCAGCTCTTCTGGGGGAACACAAAGGCTCTCCCAGGCCAGCCGAGAGACATAGTCCCTCCAGCGTGTTCTAGGTCTTCCTCCTGGTCCAGGACCTCTTCCTGGTGAGACATGGAACAGATGCCCGAGCCACCTCAGCTGGCCTCTCTTGATGTGAAGAAGCAGCGAGTCTACTCCGAACTCCTGCCACGTGACTGGGCTCCTCGCCCTATCTCCCAGCCACCCTACAAAGGAAACAAATTTTAGCTGCTTGTATCTGGCATCTCATTCTTTCAGTCATGACCCAAAGCTCATGACCATAGGTGAGAGTAGGAATTTAGATCGTCCAGTAAATTGAGAGCTTCGCCTTGCAGCTCATCTCCTTCTTCACCATGACAGACTGGTACATTGACTGCATTACTGCAGAAGCTGCACCGATCTGTCTGACGTTCTCTCGATCCATCCTTCCCACACTTGTGAACAAGACCCCAAGATACTTAAATTCCTCCCCCACCAACCTGAAGGGGAAAGCCCTGACTGAGAACCATGGCCTCAGACTTGGAGGTTCTGATTCTCATCCCAGCCACTCGACTGCAAACTTCCCCAGTGCACGCTGTAAGTCCTGACTAAATGCAGCCAACAGGACAACATCATCAACAAAAACCAGAGATAAGATCCTGTGGTCACCAAATCGGACCCCCGATCTTCCCAATCACGCCCCTCCAGGTGTCAGTAGCATTGCCCACGTGAGCGTTGAAGTCCCCCAGCAGAACCCATGCCCCTAGAACCCCCCGCCTTCGGCTGCCACCCAAACCACAATGCACCAACCCCTTAGGTCCCTCCTGCAATTGGTGGGCCCACAGGAGGTTGGGCCCACGTCGCTTCTTCAGGCTGAGCCCGACTGTGTCCCGTGGAGACATAATATATCATTATGTTAAATGTTATATGTTATATGTTATATGTTAAATATAACCACTTCTCATAAAGAACAAGAACATGTTTTCCTTTTCAATAAAATAATATGGTCATATAGGCTAATTATTCATTCTTTATAAATACTTCTTTACCATATTATATTGTTTTACATAGTGATATTTTTTAAGTTTTTTTTAATTTTTAAAGGTTTTATGAGACATGCGTTATGAGACATGAGACAAGTGTATGTTAGTTTATGTCCTACAAGATAGATCAATAGGCTATGGTATGGTGGAATGTAAGCTATCCATCTAACCTCCTAACCATGCAGCAGATTCGTTCTGAATGAGTCTTTTCCCAGATCATCCCTCCCTAACAATTTTGTCTCATTTTTATTCGTTGACAATGTCAATACATTTTCGTCATAACTTTTATCATTTAAAGGTGTTGCACATAGGATTTTGACTCAACTAGAGCATAAAAAAACTATATGTTTGCAGATATTCAAGAGATATGCTAGGTGAACATACTTGTTTATCTGAAAAACAATGCTACAGTCAAATCTTCTTCTTATGAAAAAAATAAATGTGTGTTCCGGCCGGAACGTTGGCTTCTGTTTTGGTTTGTGAAACCCGCCCACTACCAGTTTACCCCAGTTTCGGAACCCCAGGTTGCCAGTTGGCTGGAAGCACAGTATATTTCATTTCAATTATGGAATCTGGCAATTTGAAGGGGAAATCTGGCAACCTGCGTGTGTGTCAAGTCAAGAGTAGGAGGGGCCAGGTAAAAAAAAAAACTCTCCAATATTTTCAACCACTCTGTGTCAATCCTACATACAGCACCTTTCAAATTAGTTTTCATTCTTTATCGTCTCGATTTCGTCTTGTTTTCGTCTGTGAAAAAAATAAAAAAAATAATGACAAATTATTAATCAACGAAATGAACACTGCAACACTTACCTTCCTCTCTTTAGATCTTCAGTCCAAGCAGGATCCTTCATTGGGTTAATGAACCTCCACCCTCCACCCTCTTATATCCTTCCATCATCTGCCAAGTCTTCATTGCCTGAGTTGAAATTTATCCGTGCTTCTGTTAAATAAACTCTTTATTTGTGCTAACCTGTCTGCTCCCTTCAGTGACCGTCACACTGAGGAGCAGAGAAGATCAATTCTAAGTCAGTCCTGACATAATGGTCAAGTAAAACAGACAGAGCATGGTGAATTGTCATGCATGGATACTTAAAACCAAGCAGAAATAAAAGGTATGTGCATTTATCCATGACATCAACAACATCCTGTTTCAAAAGTCTAAAATAGACATCTCTTATATGGTAAGGGACAAAATGCCTCATAATAAATGCCACATTAATTGTTATATGGAGGGTGCCAGTGTTGCTGTTGCATGCACCTCAACAAATGGGTAGTCGCACCCCTGAGAGCGAATAATGGTTGAACATTAGCATTCGAGATACATTTTATCCAGTTAGGTTCTGGATGGAAATGTTTTATACTGAGCTGTGCATCATGATATTATTCATGGCTGTCAAACCCTTTCCAGAGGCAACCCATCCCAAAATATGTTTATTCTCTTTGCTCCTGTGCGCACACACAGCAGAAAGGACATCACTCTCAGAGAAAATGTTTCTGAAATCCATTACAGTGACAGGGTTTTTTCACTCACTGATTTCATGTCTTGAAAGAGACAAGACTTGAGCCTTAACTTTGCAAGTTGCCTGACTGACTGTACCTCATGAGTTTAAAGAAGGGCTAACAGTAAGGGGATGGGGAAATTAACCACCGGGGATGGGAAAAAGAGAGAAATTATTCCAGCAATGGAAATGAAAATGCATGACTTGCGATAATTGCTGTGAAAGGAAGTGACAGCTGGACTCTCCTTTTCAATCTGAAGATGTGACATGGTTGAAACGTACTTCTTTCCTAATGGACTGCTTCGGTGGCATCCACTATCACCCGACCCCATGTAAAAACAGATTACAGCCCCTCGCGATGTGCTTTTGATGAAACACTGAATAAATGTGTTGATATTACGAGACAGATAAATGATAATGACTTGCAGATATAAATGGCGTGTGCATAAGGAACCAGGCTGCTTGACGTCAAGGCGGAGAATAACATTGCTCTTCCTCATCTGGGACAATCTTACCTCTCTTGGAGACAGAGTGAATTTGTCATGTTCTTGCTATCAGCACATGCAGGACTGGATTGATGCTAGCATTAGCGACGCTAGTTGATGTTTTGCCTCTCTCAGTTTGTTCCTGAGAAAATGAAGGAACACCAGAGAAGAAAAGGGAAAAGTGAACTTACCTCAATAATAATAAACAGCTAAACTTTCAAACAGCCAACAACTAAGTCTGAAAACTATAAAAACTATATATATATATATATATATATATAATGAAGTGTAATGAATAAACCTCGGTGTGAAGGAAATTCACGTCTGTACAGGAGAATGCAGGAGAAGAAAGTTCAACGCTCTTCAGAAATATAGCTTATTTAAAGTAATTTTTGCTTATTAGTATGTTTGAACTGGAACATCACAGGTCAGCAGCAAAGACATTGGGATTCTAGAACTACAGTAGCATCATGTTCACAGCACACACAACACCTCTGTACTTCCGAACATGTGTGCTATTGGTAAACGTCTTTTACTTTTGCATACTTTTAAGAATTGGGCTTTATGTCTTTCTCAGAAATATACTTGAAAAATTGCTTTTAAGTATACTTAAATGTATGATTTACCAAACTACTGTTTATTTGTTAACATTTTGTTATAATTTCAAAAATTATATATATGAAAATTACCCACATTCAAGTGTTTAAACAAGAATGTGTGGAATGAAACAGTCTCTTATACATTACTATATATTATAAAGTGAGCCAGTTAAGTCCCAAGGATTATTGAAATACTTACGAGTATACTACTAGTACACTGATATTTGTATTCTTACTTACAAAAAGTCTTAAAAATACTTTACATAATTAATAAAATAAACTTGAAGTATACTTCCTAGGCTAACCAGCCAAATCCTGAACACTTTCTGTAGTCTGATCTTTGTGACCTGAGACCTGTATGGGTACATTTATAATAAATCAGATTTCTCAGTAGATCATGAAGGGTAAATGAGCCCTCACCTTTTAATGACAGGAAGAAGAAACATCTGGCAAATTGCCTTCATTAAGGCAGCCAAAAAAACTTCACAGACCTGAAGGGGGTTTTCAAACTGAGCTTCTCGAATTCTTCCAAAATACAGCTTACTGCGGCGTCAGAGGGTTTTGTTGACAGCTTCTCCAGCGAGTGACAGAGTATGAAGACATATAGAGCTGTCACTTCGAAATTTGTTAAAAGTGCAAATAATGAGGTTGAAGTAAGATCTGTGACGCTGAGCCCACATACAGTATTGCATCACCGTAGATCTGCAATGGGTGTAATACATTACATGTGAAATCGCAGTATAACCAGCTATTTTGTTATACCCTAACCTTCCTCTTCACATAATTATATAATCAGTGTATAATTCAGATTCACATCCAAATTTGCAAGTAAAAGTACAGATTTTTTTTCTTTTACTACTGACTGGTACAGTAATCTGAAAGAATAAAGTGCAAAGTCACTCTATATATATATATATATATATATATATATATATATATATATATATATATATATGTGTGTGTGTGTGTGTGTGTGTGTGTGTGTGTGTAGGATGAAATTCATCTCCATATCGATGAGTAGGTGGGGCTCTCCATTCATGTATTAATCTATAGTCTGCATATGATGAGACTGTTTTAAGCAATTTTGAAATTACAGACTTTTTAAAAAATATTCTGTTGTGTACAAAACTAAATTAGCAACCAGCTCAGTTGTGTTACGTGCTTGTTAATATTAGTTGGGACAACGAACGAAGGAACGAAGGAACGAAGGAACGAATCTACTGTGACAAAATAGAACTTTGCTGAATATTTTGCCATTTCCATCATTCTATTTAACTGCACGTAGCACTCAAGCTGTCTTCACTTACAGTATGTAACTGCTTCCAGGGTAATAGATGTATCTCTGTAGACAGGGACAAGTGTCGTATTATCAGTCATATCAGTGTCCTAACTGCTGAGTTGCGTCTCGGTGCATGTCAAAACCTTCTAGTAACTTGTCGAGATAAAACCAGTCAGGACAGATTTAGGTCATGGTGTCAGATGGGCGATATTTCAGGGGTCACCTAAGCCTCACCCCACGACGCCAAGCAGCTGGGAAAAGAGGAGGACCGCAGCTGCACCTTGCTCATCACGTTTGACACCTCTCCATCCATCTGCCGTCCCCTTCAGCTGTTTCCTCCATCCTCCAGTTCTCTCAGTCATTAGCGTTCTCTTTTGATATCTGCCAGTCGTTGATGGGAAGTGAGAGAGAGAGAGAGCGAAAGCCGAGAGAAAGGGATGAGTGCAAATGATTGATGCCTTTGAATGATGCAAGAATGCAGAGACAAAGGCAGAATTTACAGACATCAGCTCAAACAATAATTTAGGGGCATCAATTCAAAACTGCTAGGGGAGAAGTTTAGGAAAAAAGTTAAGATTCATTGCATTTTCTCTTTTTTCAATCCAACTTTTCATGCAGTAGAAAAACTAGTATTTTATTTATGAACCACGGGCAATTTAGTTTACCCAAGCACGGAATTCTAAAACAGTGCTGAAATCATATTTTAAAAAGATATTAAAAAAGCGTTCTCTTTGTTTTAAATGAAGCTAATTGTCGATTATGTTTTATTAACAAAACTAAACACTATTTGGATGCAGCAATGAAAAATCTATTTTAGAATTATGACTTGTATAAATTCCAATTCCATTGCTTGGTTTAAAATGAGGTAGCAAAGTGAATACAGAAAGTAGAATTGGAATGGAAATTCAAAGAAAATTAAATAAATTCAAAGAAAGTTTAAAGGTGCGTGTTTTTATTTAGTTTAGATATTTTATATATTCTTTATAAATTGACTTTTGTGGACAAAAGTTGGAGCAACATTTCCCAGAAAGCAGCACCTTTGAATACCATTTAAATTTAATTTGAGTAAATTCATTTTCCTGTCAATATAATTCAGTTTCCTGTAGGAGTCTGATTCAAATTTGTCTCATTAATAATGTATACCAGATAGTAGTAGTCTGCTGCATCCTTTCTTAACCTTTCTTACCCTATAATTCAGATTCGCAAGATGCAAATAAATAATGCAACCAGTGGATGAAAATCGTTTTAGCAAACTAAATGTGTTCCAAACCCTGGGTGGTTAATTCTACATTTATGGTTCCTTGTTTATTTATTTGCTTGTGGACTCATTTGCCACTAAAATCGATTGAATTCAGCAAGTATGCTTTTCACAGATGCTTGAAAATGAAAAAAATAAGCCTCTCCAAAAAAAAAAAAAAAAAAAAAGAGTATTTGAGGTTACAAGCCTCGATTGACTCCCCATCGATGTGACTGACAGATCCAGCTGTTTTGCCTGAGGCTAACATGGAGGAGAATCAGCGTGTCCCATTCATTACTGCCTAATAATGCAAAAACTCATTATCATGGTCATGGTCCTTCTGTCACCATGCAGTGCAAAAGGCCCCTGTTTTGTCTACTTCCCTAATTACTTTATCATACTAAAAGAGGGAGAGGTGACAGTATGTTCTGGCTTACTTCTGTTTATAGGGGGCAATGTTAGGCTAGTTAGCATCAGCCATTTATTCCCCGCTGGTAGACACCATAACTACACCACTATTCTGGCAAAAGAAAATAAATAAATAAATAAAATAAAAAATTGGCGTCTTTCTTGATTGGTGACCATTCAGAAGTAGCCACTACAGATGCATCTCAATACATTAGAATGTTGAATTTATTTCAGTAATTTAACTCAAATTGTGAAACTCATGTATTAAATAAATTCTTTAGTTCTTTTAATTGTGATGATTTTTGGATCGCATTTAACAAACACCCACCTGTTCACTATCTCAACAAATTTGAATATTTCACAATACCAATAAAAAAGATATGTTCATATCTTATGTTCATTTAATGTAAATGTACTCAATACTTGGTAGGGGCTCCTTTTGCTTTAATTACTGCCTCGATTCGGTGTGTCGTGAGGGTTTAGGTCTGGTGAGTTTGCTGGACAGTCAAGTACACCAACACCATGGACATTTAACCAACTTTTGGTGTTTTTGGCAGTGTGGGCAGGTGCTAAATCCTGCTGGAAAATGAAATCAGCATCTTCAAAAAGCTGGTCAGCAGAAGGAGGCATGAAGTGCTTCAAAATTTCTTGGTAAACAGGTGCAGATATGTGGGTTTTTTTTAAAAACACAATGGACCAGCATCACAGACTGTAGAAACTTAACAATGAGTTTCATTCTGGACTTTTCCACCCTTCCTCCAGACTCTAGGACCTTGGTTCCCAAATGAAATACAAAACTTGCTCTCATCTGAAAAAAGGACGTTGGACCACTGGGCAACAGTCCAGTTCTTCTTCTACTTAGCCCAGGTAAGACGTCTCTGACATTGTCTGTGGTTCAGGAGTGGCGTAACAAGAGGAATATGACAACTGTAGCCACTGTAGGTTCTCTCGGTTGGTTGTGAAACTTTTTCCTTCACCTCAACTTTCTGTTAACATGCTTGGATAAAGCACTCTGTGAACAGCCAGCTTCTTTGGCAATGAATGTTTGTGGCTTACCCTCCTTGTGAAGTGTGTCAGTGATTGTCTTCTGGACAACTGTTAGATCAGCAGTCTTCCCCATGATTGTGTAGTCTAGTGAGTCAAACTGAGAAGCCATTTTGAAGGCTCAGGAAACCTGTTTCAGAAAAGGTGTTTCGAGCTGATAAACTAATTGGCATGTCACTATATTCTAAATTTGTTGAGATAATTTGATAATTTTTGTTAAATGTGAGCCAAAACTGTCACAATTAAAACAACCAAAGACTTAAACTAAAGTATTTAAATCATCAAAGGACATTAATTTGCAAGACAGAATGAGAAACTCATGTAGTTTGTGCACAAAAGTTTTATTAACTAAACGCTTATTCACATATCTGAACACACAAGCATAAAATACACAATAAAGTGCAAAGAAGGCTTGATGGTAAACCATCAGGAAAAGCAGAGAATGAAGCTATGGAAAATCACAATCTTGCATTGCCTCGTGGGTGAGGGTTCATATGCTGTCTCGGATGAAAGTCTGGATGGTTCCAACGTTTTGGACTTGCACTCACATTCTTCCAGTTTGAAGAGTGATGAAATCCAAAGATGTCCTGATTGGTGATGATTAAGAGTTTCTTCCCAAGTAGTAAGTGAAAAGAGCTAAGAGAGAGATCTGCTGTGATCCGAGGATCATTAACTAGGACATTAACTAGTGATCAATCATAAACATGCATAAAACATAATACAATATCAAGGAGACTTACACAAGAACAATACCAAAATACACAATGATCTAGGGATATTCAGTCTAGGAGTAATTTCCTATTGCAGTATGTGTCTGTTTTAGAGAGAATTAGTGTATGCCTCTCTACTTACTTTTAGGTTGTAAAGTTCTGATCTGGCAGAGGTGTTCTGGTTACAATGTACGAAGCAGATGACACAGGTGACAGCTTTCTATTTGTCGACTTTGCGAATATGATTGCAAGCAAAATATGTGTGGAGAACTTTTTCCACCATCACATAAAACTCTCAGGCAACAGTAAGCATGAGCACACCTGAAGTGTTAAGCTGTCTTCCACTTTTATATTAGGATAGTCGCTTGCGGTAACAGATTAATGAGTAATTCTAGTAACAAGCAATTCTAACTATTTCAAATATTGGTGAGCAGTTTCAGGCTCTCATTACCTACCCCAAAACATTTAATACTGTCCATTTTTGGTTTGGTTTCCATGTTTCATTGGCTCAGCTGGAAGCGATGGATCGTCCCCAACTCTCGCTCTGCACAACACAAAGCTGGTCCGTCTCTTCCCGTCTGTTAGAGATGCTGGATGGCTGTGGTTTGGTCCAACTCTCCCCATTTGTTATGAATAGCCCCTACATCCTGGCGCATACACCCTCTTTCAGCCACTCGCTGGGTCTTAATCAAGGTTGGCATGGGGAACATAACAGGTGAGCTCCGCTAATGATGGCGATTACAAAGGGCCTTCCAGTAGAGAGGGCTTGAGGTGCAACCAATGGCTGGAATGGGGGTGGATGGGGGATGGAGATGGGGGTTTTGCCCTTTTCAATACCAGACGTGTTTGGATTGGCTCTTATCTTCAGACCGTCAGGTTTTTTTTTTTGTGAGAGACCCATGTGGTTCTGATGTACTGGGCCATGGCTCGAAAGCTGGGAAAGCAGATTTTAAGCAAGGGGAATTTAGCTGGAGTTAATGGCTAGGAGATAACATTTAAGAGGCATCATAATAGCTTCATTCTGAACGGCAGTATGAAAGTCAATTCCAAACAGAAATACCACTGTGGGTTGATATGGCATGTTCTTTGTTAATAAGTGAAATGTTGCACAAATCTCCACAAAAGAAAACAAAAGTAAACAAACAAGAAAACAAATAAATAAGTACATACATATATGTGTACATACATACATATTTCTGTATAGAATATATAAAAATGGTTTCCAATAAAATAATAATAATAATACCTAAATAAGCAGCAACACTGATGATAAGACATGTTTCTTGAACATGATTGCAGTCCAGCTTAATTGGGAATAATGCTCCCCTTGTAAATAATATTTCTCTGTATCTGAAAATAAATAAATAAAAAAAATGTATATGGGTATGAATATTCTCGCAATAAAAGATATGTATTTTCTAGCAAAGCTAGCTATCTGAAAGGTTTAGAGTTGGTAGGTCAGAAAGTCAATATGGCCAATTCAGGCCTTAGCTGAATCTAGATTTGACTGGAATATGAATATTATCAAGTAAATATTGATGAACTGATGCTTGAGTAATGGTTTAAATATTTATTTGTTTGTAAAATAGTTTATAATGCTGAAATAAATGTGGTGCATTTATTTATTTGTTTGTAATGTATTTTTGTTTGAACTATTGGGTTATGTTAGTAGACATACATACGTACATACAAGATGGGAAGACAAATTATACTTTATTGCTTTTATGTGTACTTGCAAAACTTTGAGTGTTTGCACAGAAGTATTATATTCCATGAAGTAACCTTCTTGCAAAAACATTAAAATATGGTTTTTCCTCCTACCACAAATTATTTCCATCGCGAAAGTTTTGCAACAGAATGCTGATATTTTACAAGCAACTGCAAAGGTTCTCAAGGGACTTTAAATGTACTGTATATTTTAGCATATAAATGGTTCTTTATGCATAAAAATATGTAGTTTCCTTTATACATTTTTTTTTAAACGGGTTTCTTAATTTAACCGTTAATTAAAGTATTGTTAAAACATGCACTGATGAATTGTGCGCAATAAAACGAGCATTAAGACGTATGAAGAATGCAAATAGAGTTAATTGCTGATTTCATGTTGCTTTGACCCTAGGATTCTCCAGAAATGCGTCTTCTGCTTTTAAAAAGCGGCTTCTGGCAAAACTTCAGTGAGTCTAACTATATTCTAACCATATAAATTTGGTTCTCAAGAAAACATAAGCATGAAAATTCATGGCAGCCAGGGCTAAATGCTCATCTGTGCCTTGTGGTGATACCATGTAGCTGTATCACTATCTGTCAGAGTGGTAATCCAGCCCTTTAGTCGGCTCAGAGTCCTTATAAGCATTCAGCTCTAGCACCCGTAACCAGTCGCTCTAAACGGCTTTGCCGGGTTTTGATAGAGATTAGTTTCCTGCGCCTTAATGACCCCTCAAATTAGTACCCAGAATTAGACTAATTAGAAGTGTGTGCTTTCCTTTAATTAAGAGCTGAAATGCATCGTTGACTTCAGTGAGTTTTCGAAAGTTCATCTGGGGCTCGCAGAGCAGGGCTCTCGGCAGCTCTCCAGAACCCTGCGTCACCCCGGACTTCCAAATGACATTATTCACAGTTGACTTGGCTGTGCTCACGGTGAAATCGCTACGGCATCAGTGCCAGGTCTCCCCTCGCCCCCCCTGCCAGCGCCCCCTTGTGCACCAGGGCCCCTTTCAAGCACGCTATTTCAAAGCCCTCCGTCCCCCCGCGTTCCAGCGAGATTTGAAATTGCATGAATGTTGCCCTTCAGAGTAAAGTGTTTGGGCACCCTTGGTTTTAAACCAATCTAATCCTTGTAATCACGGATTGTGCTCAAACCTCCATGCTCTCGCCGAGAAAAGAGAAAGAAAAAAAATCGAGGTTGGAGGGGTTGAACAGAATCCCTGGCAGCGTCGAGCCATGACCCGAATAGCAGCCAATATAGCGCCTTATTTCTCTATACTTTAAGAGATATGTGCTAGCAAAGCGAAAGTGACAGATAGTGTTTTGTGGCCGGCTGGGAGATACGTGTGTCCCCTATATGAAATGACAAGTGCATTTTCCGAAAAGAAAGACTATAATGTTTTTCTATTTAGCAGTTGACAGTTTGCCTTCGTCATAACATGAGCTTAAGGGCTTCGGAACAAGCGTGATTATTTTAGGCCCCTGGCGTCTCTCGCTCCACAAATTGAAATCTTTTATGGGGAAGGCACCGTTAAGGCCCCACGGCGGGGGAGCCACCTAAATCAGCATGCAAAGTGAATCTGCTATATTCACTTCCATTGACCTCCATCTTTGCGCTGAGCGCAACGGCAATAAAGAGAAAAAATGTGCCTCTTTTCCAGCAGTGTCCCGAGAGTCTATCGCATTTTTTCCTGGGATAGAGTTTCATGAATTTGCAAAGCGATGGAGCATTATGCCCATTAAGCTGGACTGCAGTCATGTATTTGCTGCTCTTGAAATCAAAATGGCAGCTGACACAGAGAGATTATTATACTTTTTGCACAAACATTGAAGGCCTCTCGAAACCAAACCACCTGGTGCCCTGGCTCAATACAGAGACTCAATTGGGCCCCTTTCTGTTTGTGTTAGCATCTGAGAAGTGCACTGGATGAATGACTTCAGTTAATATTTTAACTTTAATAAATAAATAAATCGTTTTGGCTCATGTGGTTTTTAAATTGCACGTGAATTTACATTAAAAGCAAATTCTGTTGTTAATTCCTCACCCTCGATCTCTGATCGTCTTTAGCACACAAATGAATGAATTCTGACAGCTCTCTGACCTTATACAGCAATGTAATTAACATGATCAAGGCACAGAAATACGAACGGAAATAGAGTTTGCTTTCTGCACCATATGTTTTCTATTTTGTTTACACTTTGATTTGAACGAAAGAAAGGTTTCTGCGGGGCGCAGCTGACACAGAACAGCATACGCTGTTTATGTTTAGTGAAGACTATCCACAATGGTGAGAAAAAGGAGATCGATTGTTTAATAAAGTTGTTATTTAGGGTTTCCTTGCATACAAAAAAAGTGTTCTCATAGCTTTGTAAAATTCCACTACATTTCTGGATTTTAGTCAGAGAGCTCTCAGATTTGATCAAAAATATTTTATTATATGTTTTAGAAATGAAAAAAAATAGGCATTTAAAACGATATTAGGGTGAGTAATTATCAACAGAATTTTCATGTATGGGTGAACTATTGTAAACATTAAATTAAAATAAATATCAGAGCAAATGTCTTAAACCATGTAGACAAAGTAATGTGAACAAGCATGATGCAAAGGAAGATAGTTTAAGAAAAAAACAGAAATAAAAAAAACAAGGCAATGCATCAACAGCAGTGAGCAACGAACGTAGGCAAAAGTAAATGCAATCATAATTGTTTGTGCAGCTGGTGATATTGTCAGCATTATTTACTTGATCAAAAAATAAAATACCAAATGATAATCTCTTCGGAAGCAGCCGTTTACATAATTATTGTATATTTAACTGTACGCATGAGTAACAGTACTATCTCTAGATGCTGATGTTGAAGCTCTCAGCTGCTGCAGTTTTATGCATTTGCATACAAATTGTCTGGCCCCACCTGACCCTGGGGGAGACCAATACTTTCAACATCTGCATTTTATGCAAAATACATCTAAAAAAGTTTTTTATGGCGCGCACCGAAAGCCCATGCACAATAAAAAGTTCCAGAAGTGTATTTATGTTAAGCGAGCGAGCGTTATCAGCAATTTGCTGATAACAAACGCTAAACGAATAACGATGACGGGCACGTGTTGCTAAATTAGGATTAAGAGATTTCCGACGTGAACTTTGCATTCTAGGTAAAACCATTGCAGGACCCCTGATAACCTTCTGAGTTTGGACAGCCGTTTTGCTGTTGTCTTTATATAGCCATTAAAGATAATCACCCTTTTAGAGTTTGGGCTGGATTGTTGTGTTCTGCCAGACTCCATCAAGCGGAATAGAAAACAGTGCATGGAGATGCACCAGTAAACTACTTCAGACAGATTGCCACTTCACAACGCCCTGCACACACTCTATTCCAGGGGCTGAAAGTTTAATCCTTTTAAGCTTTGAGAAAGCACCAAATAAAATGAGTAAAACTGATGGCACTCTCATTGCTGGGTGTTGGTGTTTGTGTGGGGGCTACCGTGACTCAGTCATAAAGGCGAAATGAAATAAAGAGAGAGTTTTGAAAAGATTGAGAAAAATATAGAAAAGCATCTATTGTTTTGTTTGCTGTGTGTGCTTCGGGGTTCACATATATCGTGCTATTTCGAGATATGTTTACTCTTCGAAAACAGTGACATTTGATTTAATGTTCTTTGTTGAATTATTGCTATTTAATTTGTATAATATTGCATTTTTAATAGCTGTGTGAACCGCTTCATCTAACTATCCATCTCTACCTGTCTATCTGATTTTATTCTTTATCCATCCACATGGGAAACGTGTACCTTGTTACAGGAAAAGCTGCAATGTTTCCAAACAGTTAAGCTACTGTCATGCTGCTGACAAATGTAGTTAAGCTAATTGCATCACTTCTTTTAGTTACTTCACAACATTGTTAATGACATCATGCTATTTATTTGGAGTCTATCTGGAGTTCACACTAGCATTGTGAATAATTTCTCTCCCATCTGTCTGCGACACTTTATGTCAGCAGGAGCAGTCTAAATACAGTCTGAGGAACCAGGGATTTACTTTTTAAACACAATGTCCTACTTAACAAATCACCAAGAGACATCGTTGACTTATTTTTATTTTATTTTTTATAGCTTACTGTCTTATTGGAGTCATTTGAACATTTCTTTTCTTTGTTCTTTAATTCCTTTTTAGTACTTGTCTTCTGTCTTTAATGTCAAAGGCCAACTCAATCTATCCGTGGGTCCAGCCGTCTTATTCCCGGGTGGTTTTCCATCTTTGACGTGTTTGAGAGAAGCTGTCAGGGAGGTCTCTTGCCGTTAAGTCATCTGTCATGTCCAGACAGAAGCTTGCTCGTCACTTGTCATTTGTATCTCCTCACTTTTCTACAGAGACTTTATCTCTGTCATGCATGCCAGAATTGATTTTGACCACAAGGCCGCTTGGAGTCAGGTGTTCATGTGTTGTGCGGTTCCTATTTCAAGTGCCTGTACTGATCTTTGTTGGAGCATCCTGAGATATGCCCAGGCATGTGTCCCGCTGTGCGTCTGCCCTCGTGCACGCATGCGATCAGACAACAGGATAAAAACAAGCCACCAACCACAAACATTGTTTCTTTTTTTACGTATTCTAATCAGTCTCTTGCTACGCCACACTTCACACCTCCACTTGAGATGCGAGTTGTCATTCCAGGTTAGATTCATTGCAAAACGTGTCTCTGCTTTTCATAAATCAAATCAGAAATGAACTCATTACATTCTTAAACTCACAGTTTATGTTGCCAGCTCTGAGGTGCTCTTGCAAGATGTATTTATGTAAGTGAAAATTAAAATCTCTGTCATATCCGATTTTTCAGTTTGTCAAACAGCTCGACTTAAAACTAAACAGCTAAACATGAAGTACCGCAGTCTAACTCATTTCGCTCTATGTTTCTTTCAAACTTTTTAAGTGTTTTTTTTTTTGGTTTTTTTACATGAAGCTCATTTTTTTCTCAGCTGGAAAAAAAGTGTCATTGTTATGATTGATTTAAAATAAATGCTTTTCCTATATATACATAAAAATAAACAAAAAAATAAATAAGTCGACATTGCCAATTCTCAGAAATGTTTCTTGCGTATGCCTATTACATCAGCATATCAAAATCCTTTCTGAAGGACTCTGTGACACTGAAGCCTGGAGTGATGGTGCTAAAAGTTCAGCTTTACCATTACAAAAATAGGTAACGCTTTACGTTAAATGGAATTAATGCACTTACATTAAAATAAAAAATTTGTACAATGTACACACATTACACTTATGAAACAGTTTTACTCAGCCACCACATAATGGGCAAAAAACACCTGAGAGTAGATTCATTAAATGCAATTTGTAGAGACTGCATCTTTGATGTACATTTGGCACCTTGTTCTACCCCAAACAGAGCTCTTGACAGGTTGGGCTCCACTCCAGGTGTGAAATTGGTTGATTGGAAGAAATGGCCCACTCTTCTGCCATCAGCCCTGGTGGCCTCTTCTGGGCTGATCAGCAAATGAGGCCTCCCCCACTGACTATAATGCACGACTCCGATTACAAGTGCCTTTTCCAGAGCCTTGCCTTTCAACTAAATAAAGCGCAAACTTCCCAGAGTACCTCTGTGTAATTAATAATAGTGTTATTATCCTTTTTTTAAGGTCTCGGTCCAGTTTCTTCCTGACCTTTGCTTAATAGTTTTTAAGAGAATGTAAGTGGTAGGTTTTTGGGGTTTTTCACAAAATCACTTACAATAATTATTCAAAATGCGCTGGCAGTGTAGCCTGCTTCACCTATGAAATGTTGTGTCCTGTGCCATTTTTAGCCAAGAGGTAGGAGATAATATTGCTTTTATAGAGGGTTCATTCTGCCTACAGTAATATGTGGGAGAGAGAGAGAGAGGGACAGTGACTCTAAAACCTGAGCTGCCAAACTAGACAGTATTTTAAAGCAAAATGTATGTGATTTTGGAGAAGAGGGTGTTTTAAAATGCAACATTATTTTTCTATAGATTCAAAGGCACGTCTTTGATTGTTGCATGTGACGCAACGCGCTAAAACTGCAGCACTCAGGTTAAACTAATGCATCTTATTTTCCCATCCCACTGCTGTTCGCACAAAATGTGTTTCGTGTTGAAAAAAAAAAGTGTTTTTTGCAAATTGCCCCTAAGGCGTCGCAGTTGTGGCAATCCCAGAATGCTCAGAGGAGAAATCAACCCGAGATGGTGAGAGAAATGTCCCATATATTTTATTCAACACTGAAAAGTATGGATGAAAGTAGCTTGTCAGACAGCTAACCAAGCAGCTAAACATAATCTTGGCTAGGCTTGGAGTACAGACATACTATCTTAACCCGACTTAGAATAGAATATTGTTTTATTGAAGTTAATGTAGGCAGCTTTTTTTGTGCGTGTGTGTTTTAACATTTAACGGTCAGTGGCATTTTTGGTAACACTGTAGATTATGTAGCACATATTCACTATTAACTAAAGTTAATTAAGTATTGATTTATATAGCCATGCAGTTAAAATGCATCCTGTGTGTGTGTGTAAGCCCTTTGTCTGTCAAACGATTCTGTTTCTCTTTCGGACTTGAACTGTTGGTAAAACTACTAATCACATTATTAACTGTATTAACATTTATTTTGAAGCTGAACTAACGTTTATGGAAAGCGACATTACATTTTCGCCACGTGCTTGTGGCATTCGACCAGTCAATAAGCATTGGGTCAACTGCTCAATCGGAGGAATGAGGGTCTTTGTAGAAAAAAGACCGATTTGAGAGAGGCGGTGCATAGAGGAGTTACAATAATGTACAGTATTTAAAAATATATATATTATTGAAGCGCATTAAAGCATGTCAACATATTCTGTTTCACCAAATAGAGTAAATAATGAACTTAACAATAGCATAATGCGACCCCTTTAAAAATGAAGTCATGCATGTGAACTACCTGAGACTATGCGTCCCTCAACTCTGAAAAGATGACAGTATAAGTAGACCCCGTAGTATAAGTAGTAGTAAAGAGTCTGCATGGTAGCAATATGCATGTTTATAAGCAACTAGTTACAGGTGTTTCCTAAATGTTACCACCCTTTTTTTTTCCACCACACGCTGTATTTATGGGCCATGTGCCCTGCTTACATGTTGTACAGAACACGTTCACTAGACCTCTCTGTTAAGTCATTATAATTCCCCTTTCTTCCTCAAGGGCTTATTTTTTAGCAGTGCATATTCATCTGTTCTGACAGCTGTCGGAGTGGTTATGTATTTACTCAGCCTTGTCCACAGCAATCTCCCGTTATAGCTGCATGGGAGAGAATTTTCATGGAAATGAGCCAGTTTAATTGGTCCCTGTGTTATTTGCATAACAAACCTAATAATAATGAATGGGGACTGATCGTCAACAGGGTCTTAAATTTCATAATATTAATAAGCAGGTTGCAAATTGCTATTATTGCAGTACATTTGTTTGGCCTGGACATTTCATTATAGCAGAAGGGCCGAGATTTCAGGTCATTTGCCCATCAGAACAAGGTTGGGCTCCTGTCATTGTCATTTACCAATTATACGTTGGCAGTTGGCTGGAGCGCACGCAGCAATGCGACGGAAACTGAACTCTGATATCTGTCGTAAGCAATAATGAGGAGATGAGGCAGGTCATCTGAAAGGACAGTTAAGTGCAATTATAAAACTAAATCATCGGTTTGCTGTATTTATTCATGTGTGGCTAGGTTTTAAAGAGGCTGACAAAGACAGGCATGTCGGTAAACAGATGCATAGAAAATGTTGAAAATAATAAAATCGAATACAAACATTTTTTTAATGCATCATTTTAGAGACGTGTCTAAAATTAGTTCAACAAATCAAATATTTTTAACAATTCTCTCCATTCGCTTAATTCGGATAGAGGAGATGAAAATGCTCCCGCACGGTGGGAGTGAGCGTGTGTAGTTTTAGGTTGTCCAGCCAGTGTCTCTCATTGTGAATGCAGCTGACAGTTTGCTAATGACTGCTGGTGCTGAGGATGAATGCCAGTGCGGCATTATGGGAGGCATCCTGTTTGCGGTCAAACAGAACTTCCAAGTCATTTGTAGCTGATGGCAACATCACTTTAGCATCTGACTGCGAATCCTAAAAGATGGAAGAGCGGGATCCTGACGTCCGGCCATGTATCTAGAATGTCTAAAAAAGAAAACCGCATGTGAGGACACAGATTTGTCTTCATTTTACTGTTACGTTATTCCTATTTTGACAAAACAGCCATTTAGAGCACCGTGAATTGTGTTCATAAATGAGCTCTGTCTAGCAGACGCCATCATTCTGCTGGAATCTTCATGGTGGGAAACACGGTTTTGGTGATGTGCTCAAATCTTAACCTTTAATTCATCCGTTTTATTCCCCCGGAGCCATGGAAGCCATTAGAGATGTTATCCAAAATTACAGGCTTATTAAAAAGGCCACGCAATTCCTCGCCTTTTGTGATTGTGAAATTGGCATAAATGAACGTTGGCAGTCTCACTGCGGGGTAGCGGAGGAGATCGGTGAATGAACTCATTTATCCGGCCAAATCAAGCTTTTCAATTTCCAATTGAAAAGATGTATTCTTCATCTAGCCAGATTTTTTGCACATTTCCATCTCTGATTTTAGCTTTTCAGATATTAATCATCTGCAGATAGCAGATGAGTCTATCAGCCTTGCCGCTGAATAAATTGTGTATTGATATCCGGCCAAATCACATCCTATCATAAATTTCACGACTCTCAGAGGATGTTCATCATCCTAAAATTCATTAGAAATGTAGATCTCGAAGTATTAATCAAGTCTTAAAGGTGTGGACAGACTCTAAATTCTATCTCTGCGATCATCACTAGCTCCTGCCAGCTGGTTTTTCAAAGACTTCTGACTTCAATCCCTTGAAAAATCATCTGGCCGCGGCGCGTCACGCTGATCCGCACCGACTTAAAATCCATTAATATAACTTTCGGTCTGATTACACAAAGCAAATGAAGACCCAGTGAGTGGTAAATTGATAGTTTAGAAAAAAAGATTATGCAAAAATGAAAAATATGGGGGGGGGAGAAATCAAAACACTTCAAAAACCCCTCCTGCAGCAGCCCTACTCATCTACATGAGAGACACGCGGTCGGCCGCTTTCTCCGCGCGCTTCGCAAAATCACCTGCTGTGAGATGTGAATAATGTCTCCAGCTCGCCACCCCCACCAAGGGCCCGGCCCCCGTACTCCATTACGTTTATGAAGATATGTATCTGAGAGCCGTGTAGGAATATGAGGCTGCGCTAGAGGGGCTTTAGTGGAGAGGTGATACATTTCAATAAATCCATAAAGTGGGAAGTGAGTGAAGTGCACCTCCGATTTCCTTCCCTGCTAAGTTTCTTGTGTATTTTAGTCCTCTCTCGCTTCGTTTAGAATGAAAAAAAGCTCTTTCATCTGACGCCGTTTGGTGGGAGCTTGAATAAAAAGCAGAAGACATGCAGTAACACTGACATTTAGCCATATTTGGAGCTTGGGAAGCTGAAATGTTATCTCCGTCAAACAGCGTACCCTGATCTCACTGTTCTCTGGAAACAGTGGCGGTGCTCTTTTTGAACGCTTCCAACCTAGTCTGTTTTCAGACGCGTTTAAGTGTCTGTTCTCTGCGCAGGAACACCCTCTCAATGCGCAACTTGCACTGACTCAGGCGCTAATACCCTGATGTCATGGCACCTGTTTCTTTCAAATTCGTTCTGATCTTTGCTTTGTTCTGCTCGAAGCTCTCGTTTGGCAGCATGCTATGGCACCTTTCTAGTCAGCTCTTGTTTCCAGCCACTTGACATTTACGCTAAATGCTGGCGTGCCATGGTGCATCGAAAACAAGTTTGAAAGGCGAGCCATTAAAGCCAGAAACTCCTGCCTTGGGCTGTTCCATTTTATTAGCCTCTCTGTTGTGATTGAAGGGGGTTGGGGTGGCGAATGCGGCTCTCCTGCAGAAAAGTCACGGTTTTACATATATCTCCGTGACTCAGTTGCTCTGAACCAAGACGTCCTCGCATCTGCACCTTGGCGGGCCGGTATGACTATTATGAGATGAAAAAAACAGCCTCATGCTGTCTATAGCCACATAACCACAATTGAAAAAGACTAAGCCTTTTCACCTGGGGCTAGGAGTGAACTGAAACCGATCTTTTCCCCGCCACTGTCTGCAGAGATTAGTATTGATTCTCCCCTTTTAGATGACTTTGCCGCACCTTGCTGGGCAGTTTTAATCTGGCAATGTACCAACAGCGCCGGGGAGCCACTCTCTCTCCCTCTGAGTGTATAATCTCCATCTTCATGATGGTTCCATCATGGCGTCCACTCGGCAGGAGGACACATGAACTGACCTATTTTTCATGGTATTAGCC
This sequence comes from Puntigrus tetrazona, assembly GCF_018831695.1. NCBI lineage: Eukaryota > Metazoa > Chordata > Actinopteri > Cypriniformes > Cyprinidae > Puntigrus > Puntigrus tetrazona. The sequence goes on from NC_056709.1 coordinate 2,614,249, forward strand.
ATTGTGTTGCACAATCACTGGGGTGCTGGGCCAAGCAAAGAAAAAGGTTACTGGTACAGTGCATGCTAGTTTCAGCACCCCTTAAATATGACTTAGTTTTGCTGTGATTGGTGGCTCTACAAAAGAGAAATCAGGTCTATGTACACTTTACAACGATTTATCCTAATTTTGCATTATGATTTAATTCAATATAAGCTTCACAACCCCCAGTTTAAGAATCATTGACGTAATATGATAGTTAATACCTTTCATCTTTATGATAAAACAATAGATGGATAGATATTTTCCTTGTATATAGTAATATGGTAATATGGTACAAAATTGCAAAGTGCCCCCAATGTAACCTAAAAAGTAATTAAAAAGTCTGATTACCTAAGGTGAGTAATGCAATGGATTTTGTCACTAATAAGTTAACCTAAATTTGTAAGTAATCAGGAATGAACTACATTTATAGAAATTTTCACAACCACCTAAAAAAAGATTACACATTCAAATTGTATGAAAAATGCAAGAAAGTCAAGATTTAAAAGTCTAACCCCTGGTTTTACAGACAAAGCTTAAGCTTAGTCCTAGACTAACATGTAAGTCAGAGTTGTTTCAACTGCAAGAAACTTAACTGAACATATATCACTGCCTTTGTCTCAAAAAATCACACTATGCACATTAACAAAAAATACTGGGATGTCCTAGTTCTAATCCTGGCTTAGTCTAAGCACTGTCTGTGAAACCGGGCCTAAAAGATAGAAAAGATAAAGCAAGATATAGTCTAGAATGCATTTATAAGAAAGTAAACAAGTTTTTTTTCTCTTTCTTTATCACAAGCACTTATTTGTCATTGCCCCCTTATAACACATGGATGCCTGTTGCTCAGCTGTCAGAGAAAAGCAATGCATTTCTATTAAATTCTGCTTGTTATCGACACTAGCTAGTCTTTTGTTGTGGTGTTAACACCCACATAGCCCTGACCTCTGTGGGACAGAAAAGAGCAAAGGAGCGTGGGAGATGTAGTTTCAGGTCAGAGGCACCTCTTAATGGATTATGCAACAGCAGAAGAGTTTCCTCATTAGACAGGAAAGTCTGTCTCCAGAATTGGCACTGAGGCTGGTTTAGGGGTTTAAGTGACACCAAAGTTTTAAGAGAGTGCAAAGGTCATGTTAAGCTCTTCCAGCTATCCATTAGTGCTTAAGGGTGGTACTCAGTTTTTCAGCGTGTATGTGCACAAACTTACCAAACAGACAATATCTGGAATGTATGGTAGCTTTCATTGGCTAAGGCCCGCCCATAAGACTTATTGACCAACATGTTTGAACCAGTCACAGTTTGTTTTGTTCAGCATCACTCCCCCATGGTATAAATCGCAATCTGTGGCCATCCAAATCCCTTTCCCCCCTGGTAGAAATCACATTTACCCCTCAGGGGGCCCCTAGAATCGCCATAACTTCCACCCCCCAACCTTTATGCCGCCCCTGGCCATATGCATCGTTTAGCCACCAGCTGAGAGAGAGAGACAGTTAGGTGAGGTACCAATTTAATAGGTATATATGTAATGTCCTGCTCAATTGAGGTTGGCATACATATAATGGCCTTGTTTTTTAATTCTGTCAAAGTTGATGTGGTAAGACCAATTATTTTAGCAACTATGGTAGATATACAAATGAGTTTGGCCTTTTTTTTGACAGATAGCAAAAGACAAGTAGCACAATGTAAAAGAATGGATCGAATCATGCTCTGAAACAGCAACAAAAGAAGATGAGAAGCAACATCAAGTCCTTTTAATTTAAGGATAGGCTGACAGTCTTTGATGGCTCCTTTTGTGAATGTCACTGGCGTGCTGATCGGAAATAAGTTGATTGTCCAGTGTTACCCCCAGGTTTTTAAAATGCTTAACTGTTTCCACAGCTTGGTTGTTAATAAGGATGGAATGCTGAGGAATGGGAGATCCGATTATTATTTATTTTGCTTTGGTGACATCGAGATGAAGATATCCTCACACCACTGGTGTTATGATAATCCAGTACAGAGTTGTTGTCTGTAAGCACAGTGAGAACAGCTGTGTCATTTGAATATTCGAGGTGTGTCGTTGTGGTTGATGGACTGATGCAATCATTAGAATAAAGAATGTATAGAAATGTGCTTAGTACACGCCCTTGCGGTGCTCCAGTGTTGGTCGTAACTACTAATGATGTGACTGAGCCCACATGTAAAACTCGCCATCTATCATTTAAAAAATTCTAAATAAGACGGATCAGATGGGTGGAGATGTTTAGCTAGTATAACCTTTGGAACTTATACATGCACATATAATTGCACATAGCACTATAGGAAGTGCAAATGATGATGAGCAATACTTTCTTCCTTACAGTAAGATAATACAGGCTCTCCTGTGTGCTGTGAAGTCATAGCGTAATTAGTTTTGTACATAAAGTTGATTAAAATGTATTTAAAATGTGTGCAGTATGCCTTGGTGTGTTCTAAAATCTACCACCCTCAAGGTTCTCCCAGAAACACATTAAGGAACTGTGCCTTGCCACCTACTGTATTCTCTCCACATTCACCCATCATCTTCTCATTCTTGGAGGCTATAATTCACACAGTTAGCAGAGGCTCAGATGGGCAGTACGTCTGCTGGCAGATAAGCACATGTTCCGGATGTTACCGGTGTGAGCAGCGGGGTTGGAGGTGGAGGCGATTTCACAGTATGCTCTGTCTCTCTGTTAACGGCAGGTTCATTAGCTCTAATGGGACATTAGATAAAAGTCAGGGTGAATTCTCCCAGGCCCCCGGGTCTTCAGCGCAAGGGCAATTAAAAACACAGATTGTAGCATAAAAGCCATTTTAACGTGCAGCAAATGCTCACTCATCCCTCACACGTAGGGCCGTCCCCTCAGGCGACGAGGAGCTGAGATACTATTGGGAGGCCGATCTCCAAAACATTTTACAGAAATATCAGAGGGATGATTCATTTTCCTGCCTCCAGAAGCAGCGGTGCGGGAATATTCATAAGTTACGTCAGCAAAAAGGGTGTTTTAGATCAGCAGACTAGACAAATATCGTTGAATAAATCTTGTGTAATACAATATTGCGTTTGTTTCTTGTTGTATTTCAACAGGATAAGCCTTCGTGGTTTCTATTAGATTGTGTTCAAAAGCATTTTAAATGAATAGTCCATCCGGTTCAAATGAAAATTCTGTCATCCTTAACTGCCCCTCCTAATATTCAAAATCTTTATGGTTTTATTTCTTTTGCGAAAGAAAAAGGAGGTGTTCGGTTTTCCAAATAATGAAAGCGAATGCAAGCGAGATGAATAAAAAACAAACAGATTTTTTTTGTTTATTCACTATATGTTAATATGCATGCAATAATTTAAAAAAGTCCAGATTTGTATCATTTTATTAAAAATTCTATGTTTCAAAAGTCTCCCACTCTTTTACTTTATTTTCTTTGTAATTAATTGTGAAATAGTTTCATCACCAAATTCCGTAACTTTCTATCCGTCTTTCTGTATCATCCCGCGTCTCGTTATTACATACCTTAAGGCAGTTTCGAAGTGAAACATCCAGTGAGCGGTGCTCAAACGCTGGTTCAATACGTGACCCTGGCACGTTTTTGCTACATTGATATTGCTGTGTTTGAATTATATTGCATAATTCAAGTATATGCAGAGTGTCACTAAAAGTTAATGCTCTATCGTATTGGAAATATCCTCTACACCAAACCTACCGATAATGTTAACGAATGCAAAAGTGAAATAAAAACACGTTTGTCGATGCTGCTGTGCTGTTTGAACTACCAAAAGGTTCATTTTTCATATGCGTTTTTCATTGTTTTACTGCCCATCCATGGTATGGGTGCAAAAAAATTGAATACTTTTACAGAGAACAAAGGTTTTAAAGGCAGTTTTTAAAAGTGATTGACACGATGTGAAACCGTATTTCTTTTTTAACATGCAACATTGTCTGGCAAGAAAAAATAGCATGAGCTACTGAGGCGACCGATCGAACAAGAAAACACTTGCATAAGAAGACGGATATGTAACAACGTGTGTAACAACAAAAGTTTTCAAATCTCCCAGCATGTTAAAATTGTTTTGAATTCATAACATAATATTCCTCAAATAAATATGTGAAAAATGTTATTGAAAACTGTGCATTTGCAATGCATACATACTTTAAAAAAGGAAGTTGTTGAAGTCTTAGGCATGTATTTTCAATGAGCCTACCAGTGGAAAAATTTTATGAAGTGGGCCATTGCCACATCCTTTGTCATATTTTGGTGCCCTTTGAATGAAAGTACTTGAAAACCCCCGATGCGTCTTGTTCCGGGCATTTTTAATTAACATTGAAGTCAGCATTTGTGTCAAAACATACGATGGCAGGTTTGACATTTAAACAAATGACGTTTGATCTTACTGAAATCACACGTGCGAAGTGTTTTCGTGCACCACATTTCAACGTACACTTAAAACTAATGCTTGATTTCCTAATGCTTGAAGTTAATTAAATGAATAGGTTTTTTTTTTTACCATTCGCAATGAAAGCGCTCACTTTTTTCCGCGCATATTTCAAGGCTGAAGGTTTTTCGCACCGTTTTCACCAGCATCAGCCAAAATCTCGTCCCGAGATAATTTCCCGCAAACATTTGGTCCGTAATGGGTGCAGTTCGTCTTATGTGAGTTACAGCGAAACATTAAAGGTTCCTCATCTAGTTTAACGACACAGTGTCTATAACAGCGGGGGCTTCCACAAGCCTCTGCGTGGACTAAATGAATCTGAGACCGGTGAAAGAGAATAAATTAATATTGTTCCTTCTCTTGTCAGGATTTATTTATTCATTGTTGAGACACTCATTAAAACGCTCTGCAGCAATTAAAACAGCAAGCATAAATCTATCTCTGAGCGGATGGTAATTAGTTGCCTTGGTGATCATTCTTGGAGTTATCTTCGTGTGCAATACCGGGATCATGTAGCAGTTTGCATTTTTCCTGCTTATTCTCTTCAGCGAGTTTTTCCAGTGATGGAGTAACTCTGTGTCTTCTGAGATTAGAGGCTTTATCTGCAAACTTTTCACTTTGAGAAAACATTTTAATGATGTTCCCCAGTCACACATCTGCAAACATTCATCTTTTTTTTTCTCTAATGGATCATGATTGCAGGTGATTCTTAAAAAAGAACCATCAAAATAAAGTGAAATGTGCTACTTTTATTAAAAATATAAAAATATCACCCGTAAACCTACCCGTGCCACCAGTCCCGTCGCTAACCCTACACGCATCCCTCCTCGAAACGCAGTAAGTGCATTGTACTTTTTGTATGTAAGTACATAGTAGTTAAGGCCACCTAATATAAAGTGTGATTTTTTTTTCCAATACGTGTTGTCCATCACACAGATTCAAATCTGTCTATATTGAAATCCCAGGATGCGTGTGCGGCCTTTTCAGACACCTGATGCCTTTGCGTTTTTGCCCTTCCGTCGTCACACAAAGAGAAATTGTACTGCTATCGGTGCTTGCTAGGGATTGATAATTCCTCTAGATAAAAGAGAGGGAGGAGATGGAGATAGAAACAGAAATAGAGACAGCTAATGACCAACAGCTACTCCAAAAATGACACATAAAAAGCCAGCTGTCTTTTAATCAGAGCTTTATCACTTTAATTAAGATCTTGCGAGGGTAAACACACGTAGTGCATTACGCTTGTCATATGCGGTTTGAATCTTCCATACATCAGAACTGTACGTCTCCCTCTGATATGCCTCTTCATTTCGTGTCGCTTTTTTCCCTCATCTTTGCTGAAATAATTGCTGATTGCAAGTCTATGTGTCCTTGTAACCAGTACTGCCCCGCATCGAAAGAAAATCTTTAATTGCAATTACATTATAATCTATTATGTTTTAAACACATATAAATGCAACGATATCCAAGTTTGCTTGTTTGATGGAATTTTATGATTACTTCTATTGTTTTGAAGTCCTGGAAGAGTTACTTGAATTGAAAGACACTTTTGTTTATTTCTTCGCTGATGGCTGATTTCTACAATCTCTAATAACTGATTCGTAATGATAAAGTTGAAATGTAACGCGATTCAGTTGTCACCTTTTAAATGTTATATCAATTGACACACCTTAGTTAATAATATTATCAAGTACATTAAATATTAAATCATAACCATCTTTAAATCATAACAAGATTATCAAAATATAATTCTAAATCCTAAGACAGCATACTCTATCGATTACACTTTATTTATTAAGTATTCATTATACTTTTCATATCTTTAATATTAAATAACGTTTCAAACAAAATAATAATTCAAAGTGCTGAAACAATCATAAAATAATCAGAACAAGCATGTCAATACTTTTAAAGTGAAGCTAATACTTTTTTAAGAGAAAAAAAACTTACATTAAATTATCTGTTAAAATATGTTTTTCAATAGTAATAATTATTATTAGTATTATTATTATTCAGTCTTGAAACATTGTTTAAATCACATCAACAGTGATTTTATGGTCATGTCAAAAAAAGATGTACAGTTGGTTATTAAGGAACAAGTCGAATACACTTTTGTGATAACCAACATTGTGCAACAAATTAACTTTGATTACACACCGAACACAGAATATCGCTTTAAAATAGAAGTTATTATCTCGGTTTGACAACCTGAGACAAAATTTCTTAGGTAAAGTTTCAGGTTAAGTTACATCCACCAAACTCCATCATCCCTTCGACGTGACTTGAGGTTTTCTCATACAGTAGCTGATGATTAGCTGACGCAAGTATGTGAAATCTCGTAGACTTGCATTGAAAATCTGTCTGTCTGTAACATTCACCTAGACCTTAAGGAGACACCAACCTCAGCAAATCTACCATTGGATGAAGCTTCAACTGAGATCGCATGTGCTTCATAAATGTCATACATATAGCCTCGTTGCCACTGAACCACCTTTTAAGTTGTACAACTGTCAGTCACCGTTTGCGGATACCTTATGATACTACATGATGCACAGTTTGTCAGTGACTGCTCTTACAAAAATTAAAATAAAACTCACTTCAAAATAAACATTTGATATCAAGTATGTTGGCGATTTTGGACCGGCTGTCAGTTCGGCAGCCAAGCTGTTTCTTCACAAAAGTTTATTCAGTGTACTAAGGCTTCGTCTCCTTTGAAAACCATTCAAAAAGCTGATTTTTGTCCCAGTTTCAATGTACTGCTATGTTGCTTTTTCTGCTAACCTTGAAGGTCTTTAAAGAGGCTCTGCCACTTGGTACCACTTAGCTTAGAAACATGTAAAACAAGCGCAGAAATCAATTAAAACCACTTATAACATCAACTTTTCGTGCGCGAACACGTCTGTCTCCACAAGGGTTCTTCAAAGAATGGCAGGCGAAATAGAATAGTTTAAATTAATTTTATTTCCGCTGGTAGAATGGGCATGAATGGTAGAATGTTTCAAGGTTTGCTCTACCCCTTTACCAATTTAATTTGTTTCACCACAAATGTGTGTCTGATAGATAGATAGATAGATAGATAGATAGATAGATAGATAGATAGATAGATAGATAGATAGATAGTGTGTTCATATATATATATATATATATCTCGATGAACAGTTTTACACTGGAACTTACAGCACGCAAAAATTAAGTTAAATTAGGACTGCTTTAATGGTGCTTTGAACTTTTAACAGCTTAGGATTTCTTATTGTGCTGTTTCAAATTCTTTGTGAAATCTGTTCACTACTTATTCCTTCTACTTTTGTTGTTGTCTCATCTTTTTAAAGCGTTTATCTTACCTCACACAGTTTAATTTGACTCCATTTTAAATCGATGTAGTTCGTTTAATTGATATGCACTCTTTTTATTCAATGGCAGGTCGTTCTTTTGTAGTCTTTAAACGCTCAAAAACGTTCAGTAATGTTTTAAAACGTGATTATCTGCGACATACATTTCAACAAAACAGGTCAAATATAAGAATACAATTGGTTTTCTATTTTGTACTGTAATAATTTGACAGAATTACAATGTAATTCGGGAGGTTTCCCATCAGTCAAGTTTTCTCTCTGAAAAAAGAATACAGAATGACTATTGTATCCATAACCCAACAATGAATTAAACTAATTTTAACAACCCAGCAGCTGAGTTAAAGAAAAACTACCCTTAAAATATTAAAACTGAACCCAGCATCTTAGTTATAATCTAGTTTTGTCCTTGTTTGTTAGTGTATAGCATGCTATATTGCAGTTTCCTCATTACAGATGACTATATGGAAGTGCAATAGAAATTCACCTCTTATTAAATTTAAAAAAGCACATACATTTAAAAATTAGTATTAGTTTCCTAAATACGGCCTCTGGTATAATGCTCAAAGTCTAGTGCTACTCTGCTTTCAGTAACTTTCAGTACTTTCAGTATTGAACGCAATTCATGTTTCAAACAAAATGTCTGCAGAATAATACAGTGAAACAGAATGGGATACAATAGATCCCTAATCTCCTATCAGGGTTCCAGCTTCAGTTTTCTAGATTTTTGCATCTGTTTTGAGCACGTCTGGTAACGAAGACCTTGTATAAATGAACGTTGATATTTAGTCTGTTTACCACGGAAGCATGGCCTTGTTATGTTCTAAGAAACCATCAAACTGAGGCGAGCCAAAGTGTGTTTGCGAAATTAAAAAGCACTCATGCAAAAATACTGGGCAATAAGGGCAAGTTACTGAGGGGCGTTTACTCTACGATAAGCACCACTGACGCAGGAAAGAACCGATGAGAACAATCCTGGTGACGGAGACAATGTCAAACCGCAGATTATTAGACACATACAGATGAAGGAAGGCCACCGGAGTGATGTCATGGTACAAGTGAATTTGCACCCTTGACTGCACTAAGAAAACGTGTTTGTCTAGTTAGGAACCGAATGTGTCATTTCCTCTGTCGCATGTGCAGAGAGAGAGAGAGAAAGCTAGAGGAACGATGAAAAAAATATCGAAGCTGGCATCAGAAATGCATTTGAACAGTTGAAAACTTGAAGATGTCTCCTGAGCTTTTGATTCACTTACAGTCACATGTGCAGATCGTATGAGTGAGATCCCCCATATATTTAAAAGGATGCAAATGTTGTTTACACGATAAAGCCCCTTGGATTTGCAAAATGCCTTTTTCCAAGATAAAGTGGATATTACTTAAAGCTCATTAAGAATCGATTAACAGCCACCAAATGAAATGATATTGATAAGATCACAGGAGCGCTCAGGACTCTGATTAATTAAAAATAAAGTAAACTACTGAAACTAGATTTATCTGCTGGTCCTAAATTTGAAGCAGGGAATCAATTATTCAGATGTCAAACTTTCTTAAGTCCCTGCAGAAGGCGAAGTCACTGAACCTTGCAATGATTTTTCCTCAGTCACTCCCAAAGACAAATTATTAACTCATTTTGTGGCGTTTACATTAGACTATCCAGACCCAGACATAACATATATCTTTCACATTACTAGTGCAGCTTGCCATGGCAAACAATGACACTGTTATTATAGACTCGATATCATTTTAATCCAAATATAATGGCTTTTTTCTGTAAAATACAGATTAAGATTATTTATTGAAGCTCCAAACATGTATTAGAATGAGTTTTTGTAACATGCTTTGTCTTTTGAAACCAAAGATTATTTTTAATTTAATAATTGATGACCATCTTCTCTTTCAATGAACTGTAAAGGTGTGGTCGCATTTGCTAAATTCTGTGTCCATAATTATTTGCAGCCTATAGGCTACACTTTAAACATGAAACATTCTCCCATTTGTTATTGTAACAATGTGCACTTTTGTAGTTACTATGTAAGTACACAGGTATTGGAACAATATGAAGTGGCACCAGAAATATATCTAAAGACGCTTGAGATGTCTATTTTTAAATGAAGTAAATCATGTCTAAAACAGATATTCTCCAATGAAGTAATCCGTATGAAGATACAGTCTTTCTGGTAGATACTCTTGTCAGAAACAACAAACTACAAATGCGTGTATGAATCTGTTAAATATTAATTACAAAGAGTTTTTGAGAGTGCTTTAACCAGACTGTCGAAATGTTCTTTGAAAATGTAAATGTTATTTGCCTTTCTGTCTGTATAACGAAAGTGTTACGATTAACTTGCAGTGCTTTTTATTCACATTAACTTTTCAAATCACATTAAATATCGACCAAAGTCAGCTGCATTAAAAATATGTTTTTTTTAATGCCCGTATCTGTTAGTTAATTAAACAGATGGGATCTTATGCGTAGTTAGGATTACATTATTAGGTGATTGTGGGCATCACCCACTACAGATCAACAATTTGTAAAGGTCAGAATCAAGATATTTCATGATACATTAGTTAATGTGCTTGGGAATGTTTCAACTGAAAAGGGGGGAAAAAAATGAAGTGCTTTTGTGGCTACTGGATGTCACATGACAATAACACCACAAATGCAGAATTTCAATATTCATTCTTAGAGAAAATGGAAATGATTTCTACATCTAGTCATAGATGTAGAAATCATAGTACTGAGACTGCTCTCATTTGAGTTACAAATGACTGCTTCTATTATCTGATTGTGGTTGCATCTCTCTATTAGTGCTGCTGGATCTTAAGACTAAGACGCTATCAACCACAACATTCTTTTGATCAGTCTAGAAAGCTGTTAGCATTAGGGAAGTGTCTTAGAAAGGTTCAAATCTTACTTATCTGACCACCATCAATTCATAACAGTGAATGAAGAAATTAATTCAATGCTTTAATGACCTTAAGGTTAGATTATTGGAATGCTTTATTGGGTGGTTGTTTTGAACACTTCAAACAAATTACAGCTGGTCCAAAATGCAGCAGCTACTATCCCTAATACTAAAGTTTTCTAAAGTCTGTTCAAAAGAATGTTGTGGTTGATAGCGTCAGACTCAGCCTTAAGATCCAGTAGCACTAATAGAAAGATGCAACCACAATCAGATAATAGAAGCAGTCATTTGTAACTCAAATGAGAGCAGTCTCAGTACGATGATACTGGTCTAAATCTTGACTAGATGTACAAATCTGAATTTGATCACGTTAGCCCGGTACTGTCAACACTGCACTGGCTCCCTATTAAACACTGTACAGATTTAAAAATCTTGAGCTGAAGGGACAAGGGAGGCCAGGGGATACTCCAGCCACGACGCCAATGGAGACTGGCAGATTCAGTACACTGATGGCGGGCTGATGGTGAGCTGCGGGTCCCAGAGGTGGAGACAGGAACGGGTAGAAGGGTGGGAATTTTTCTATCTCCTCTAGGCTTAACCCTTGCGGGCGCTCTTGCGGCCCGGGCTTTGGTAGCAGCTCTAGAGGAGCAGTCACTGGCGGTGAAGAAGGACTGGACCAGCGGAGTCCCTGGTGTTAGGAGAGGACCCACGAAATCAGTCATCCTCTGCCATGTTCAAGGTTTTAGGTCGGCCCTTCTGTAACGTGTCGTGGTTGTAGAAATCAGCCATCAAAAAAGTAATAAACAGAATAGGCTTTTTAATTCAAGTATTACAGCATCAGTAAACGTTTTGCACTCAATAACATCAAGGACTGACAAACTCAATGGGGCAGACAAGATTATAAATACACTCAGGCACAATTAGGGAGAACTGAAACAGGTGAATACACACATAGGGACAAATTAACTAATCAATCTAAACTAGAACAGGAAGATGACCAAATAAGGAAAATCAGGAAAAGACAAGGCACAACATCAATCACGACACACATTATTAACATGACATTAGTAATTTAAAATGTAACACATGATGTTACGTTACCAGGAAAAGTCATTAGAATACAGTAATGTGTTACTGTGTGAAGGCCCTTTCTCACCAAACATGATAACGACAAAGATAACAATATTAGCGTCCACACCAGCAAATAATATTGTCTATTCTAAGCACACTCCCGTCTACTTCTTTAAACTCTCCAGCTCGTGATAGTAGGATGGATACTGATTGGATGGATTCTGTCAATGTCTGCATCGTTTATCAGCTGGAAACAATTGTTCTGAAAATTATTTCAACTATATAGTTTCTCTGTGCCTGTTCCAGAGTGGACACTGCCATCATTATATTAGGTGACCTTAAATACTATGTACTTCCAATTAAATTAATAATTTGGTATGATGCACTCTTTGTGTACATACATGTTTTTACATTGTACTTATATATATATGTTTAAATACCTATAAGTAATTACACATGTAATACATTTCTGTAATTACGTTTATAGTTGCACTGTTTACTCATCTGTTACACCTTAACCCACCCTCAAACCGTATATATAAAAAAATACCAAAAATAATTATTAATGGAGTGAAATTATGAATTGGAACAATTGTGAACTGTCATCGTACGGGACAGGCCTATGATTTTTTTCAAAATGTTGAATTTCACTCACATATATTTTCTTCAGCGAATGTAAAATAACTAGTTGCTTGCAACAGCAAAGTGCGATCGCTTCAGTGATAGTGTCTAATAAATTGTGGCATACATGCAGTGACAATTACAGCCATCCGTGTGTGATATTTTTGAGCTATAATGGAATATGACTTTGTCCAGTAGTATTAGCTACGAAAGAAATTACTCTTGGCTTGACAGGCTCTAGCGAAGCAAGTACATAATGATGGCTGGCAAACACATCACCTGCTGTTGGGCTTGTTTTCCTCCCATCTGAAAATGGAAGCTTTTCAGCATTTGGTAAGTTGCCAAATTGAGGACATTTGTGGTTATTGTTGGTGAGGAATTTATCACAGATATGACTCTGTTTCACACATTTGTGAGGTGAGGCTCTGACATTATTGTGTCTTCCCCGCTGCTGGCACAATAATTCTTCCTGCAGCAGCCATGATTCTGTGCCTATCAGGCCCTGTAGCCATATGGTGCTTGTTAAGTACACCTCATCAAGGTGGCTCTCAGTTTGCATCGCATGAAGCGGCCAAGCCAATGCGCTCACTACACAGCAATGTGTCTGCATTAACGGTTTTATCTTAGAAGACTGGATGTGTCACAGTTTTGTTTGTTGGCTGGGTATCAAGCACCTATTATGATAGCGGCTATGTAAATATGCTCCAGCCTGTGTATTTCGACATACCTACAAATAGATTTTGACCAAAATTAGGCCTGGTTGTATTTAAGGTCTGCTTAATCTTACTGCCTATGCTTTGAAACAGATGCCCTAAAATGCTTTTGCGGTAAGCGGCTTAAAAGAAAAGTTCTCTCAGATTTACCCCCAGGCCATCCGAGATGTAGATGTTTCTTCATCAGACTTGGTGAAATGTAGCATTGCATCACTTGCTCACCAACAGATCATCTACAGTGAATGGGTGCCGTCAGAATGAGAGTCCAAACACTTGATGAAAACAATCCACAAGTAATTCACACGATTCCTGTCTATCAGTTAGCATCAGTAGCGCTTAATTTCGCTAGTCTGCTTTATTCATTCTAGATAACTTTGCAATTGCATGTCATTAGATTATTAGTAGACTGTCTGCTTAATAACGTTTAATGCTTTATTTTGATGGGTTCATAACATTCAACATACCAACTATGAGAAGCTTTACAAGTAATGTATATATCAAGTTATTCTACTAACCCTAAACCTACGCTAACAGTCTACTCTGAGAGTTACTTATAGTTGGTAGAATGTCTAATGTGAACTAACCTTAACATATTTTGAAGTAAAAAAAAGTCTTAAAAATGTACAGATTATTGTGATGTTTTGTGATCAGCACTTTGGACTTCCCTTCTGATGGCACTCATTCATTGATGAGCAAGTGATGCCATTCTAAATTGATAAAAATCTGCCTAATTTTATTTTTTGGTAGAACTATTCAGATTTTGCTTAGTTTTAATATTCTGTACTGGTCTCAGAACTGACTGACCAGGAGATGGTAGTTATATTCATCTTGGCGCTGCCAGGCTTCATTGGCGTCGCCTTGCTTCTGTCTCTCTGAAATCTCAAAGTCACCCTGGTGGAGTATTCCAAGTGTGCCACTGGCAGGTCTGACGGAGTCACAAGGTGTCCCTCAGCCCCCACGACCATGCCAGCTGCTCCAGTCACTCTGATTAGCCAGAGTTTATGTCTCAGAGCCACTGGAGAGGACAGGGCACCTCTGGGTCTGAGGTGCTCTTTACGGACATACTGAACATGCTGAATCAAAAGAGGGAATTCAACCTGTCTATCTGCAAACAGCTCATGGCAAAATCTAAATTTGGTTGTGTATTCTGGGGATTTCAGCCAATCAGATTGCTTATTGAATTCAAAGCCCACATTAACTTGTTATATTGTTTTACCGAGACTCGAAATGCGTGAAATATGTTATCTGAAAAATCAAATGTGAAACTATAAGTCATAAATATTTAAATACAATTCCTTCTTCACATCAGAATGATTCTGCTGAAATATCAGTAACCCTTGAGGCAATCATTACAAGCCTAGCAGATAAAAACAGAGATGAAACAACACTCTTTATTTTATCCCCAGAACACTTACATGCACACTTTTCTTCATTTTTCCTTTTGCCTGGGTGTATGCAGATTAGATCCATTCCTGGGTCAGCTTGCCACCAGAATCTGTAATCTGTTCCTGTGTCGAGGGAAGTCATTGCTCTCTCTTCTAACTGCCCTAATGTCAGCCAGAATGACAGCAAGTTATAAAAATCTCACCAAGGTCTCAGACTTGTTGAACGATTCCCCCCAAGTACAGCAGAACTTATGGCATTCAACATCTCATTTATTTTTTTTTTTACACAGGTTTAAAGAAGGTTTCTTAAGAAAAGAAAAAGTTACTCCCAGCAATGTCCCAGCAATTTTCTGCATACATGATGCAATAAAGGACAATGCAGGAAATTATAATAACTGCCTTCAGAAACTTGTTAAATACATGACCCTTTACATACCGAGTGAATTTATTTAAAGTGATCACATTTCGTGTGCAATATTGTCAGAACACATGCTTAATGTTAAGTTGCAACCTGCATATTGTATTATATATATATATATATATATATATATATATATATATATATATATATATATATATATATATTTAGGATGCAACCAACTTTCAGCCACCGAACATTATCGGCCAATAACTGAAAATGCCATTTTCGGCCGATAAATTTTGGTGGCCGATATTTGGGTGAAATTGTGAAACATTAATAGAAAATCAGTCAAAAATACTAGCTATTTTTTCAATGAATGTGTTTCTGCTCGTATAGTAGCCTACCGCTCAGTCTGCTCAAATGACAGCTGAGTCCGCTCACATTTTTTATATCTTCATTATTTACACAATTAGTTTTAAATGTTGCATGATAATGAATATAAATAATTTATTGTTATTAAATATTAAGGTTAAACTTTAAAATAAGGCTTCATTAGTAAATGTGTTAACTAACATGAACGACCAATGAACAATACATTTATTACAGTATTTATTAATCTGTCTTAATGTTAGTTAATGATAATACAGTTGTTCACTGTTAGGTCATGTATATCCAGAGTGCATTAACTGCTAACTGCTACACTTTAAAGTTTAACACATAGGTGGAATAATTCATAATTATTGTTGTATTTGTTCATAATTCATAGTTTTCCAGCTTTGCATTGAGCTCGCTGCTAGCACGCTAGCGGGAGAAGCTCATTCCTTCTGGGTGTTTGGAAAGGCAGAACTCAACAATGGATTGGTCAAGGCATTTGATCAATGTCTTTTTTGGACAGATCTGATTGATACAATGTTTGTAGCCACTTTTAGCACGCAGATGTAGGATTCTGGGATTCGTTCTTGGTACGTGGCTTACTCAGATGGATTTAATTGTTGACGAATTCGCCTGATCTTGGATTTTTTGGTTCTTCGAAGCTTATTCCAAACTTGCTGTCATAGCAACAGGTCTGTTAGCTTGAACCTGCTCAGGAGCAGGCTTATTTCGGGCCAGAATGCCCATTTTTAAAAGAGAATAATTGACCGTAGCATAGCATTGTTTTTTTTTTTTTAAATAAATGAGTATGTTAATTTGGCATGTTTCCTAAATATCAGCAAACTATGATGGTATTTGTATGCTTTAGTAGAGTCAAAATCCTACATAGAGCACCTTTATTAAATAATTGTATAAATTAATTAAACTAAATAAATTAAATTAAATATTTTAATTAAATTAAAAAAATTAAGAATGTACAAATACTAGAAATTGTGAATATAATTAATTGGGAATTATGTAAAAACATTTAAATGAAATAAATTCAGAGTTCATTTACCTATTATACCATTTCTGTATTTTTGTTTGCTTATAAAAGTCCAGTAATTTGTCTTTTAATTATGGACTTAATTATGGACTTATATATTAATACGGACTGATATAGGACTCATTTATGTTTAGTAAATTTGAATTATATGAATATAAATTGTATTATGCCGATCCTCACAGGGGATGACTTGTTTGTAGGGGTGAATTCAGACCTTATTTTATATAGCATAAATACAAAATTTTAGGTTGTAAGCTTTCAAAAGATACTATATGCAATATTCATGGTCCAACATGTACAGGTGTATATAATGCTCAGGAGACATTGTATGTCATTGTGACGAAAAATAACATATCCCAATATTTTCTTGAATGTTATCAATAACGTTACCTACATTATTTTGCAATGTGTTTTTGTGCTGCTCTCTTAAGAGCTACCATAAACAGTTGATTCCTTAATTTTTTGTTAAACTTCAATTTTGTGTGGTGGTCATTTTTTATTTCTTATAAAAAAATCAATTTGTGCTTGTTTTAATGACAATATGAGTCATTATAATCAAACATTTCTATCAAACGCTTATAATATTTCACCAATCACAACACACAGGATAGCTGGCCACTCAGAACTACACCTGGATTTTAGGGCTTTGTGCAAACAAAAAAGAAGGCGGAGCTTAAAGCAGAAAAAATTATTTAAAGTATGTGGATTTTTTTTCTTCTTCTTTTTTACTTAAACCGCATAAACGCATTGCATTACACCAAATACACAACATGACGCTCTTTCTAGCAGCATCATATGACCCCTTCAAGTGTACTAAACTTCAAATGCTTCCATTCGTGCCATTTAATCATTTTTATGGTTTTGCTATTACATTTTGCAACTGGCTACAAGTTGCAAGCGTGCGTGTCCAAACTTTAGCTGGATACCAAAAAATGCGATTTGTGATTCGGATAATGCCTTTGACAGTCTGTCAACAACAGATCTCACTCCAGCATGAGAGAACCCCAGCATAGGTGGTGCTGTGTGTGCACGCATGTCTTCACAGATGAGAGCTGAGTATAATTGAGGCAGAAAAATAAGCAGATAGAATAGAGGAATGAAGCACATCTTTGAATAATGAGATCATCATAATGACCGATTCCTCTCTGCGAAGCAGAGCTTCATACTGACCTAACAAACAGCACTGATACAGTAATTAACGTCAGATTGGGAGAGAAGCACTTGAAAAGGGGCTTTTAACGAGTCTTGCCGCGCAGGCGGCAAAAAGGTCCTCTTTGACAAAGAGCAAAGCTGACAGTAATTAAGTGTGCATTGCTGGCGAAGACAGGGCCACCGCTCACTAAAAATTTCATCTAAAAACAACAGCGAAGTGTCCTTAAGCGTTAAAAAGATGCGTACGCGCGCTTGCAATGGTTTAAAACGCTAGTTGCTCCTAAGTGGCAGACTGTCTGTTTGCAATTCTTCAGCTGTACAAACAGTAGATGACTTCACGTAACATCAGGTAACGTCTACAGGAAGTATGCGCAGGCTGTGCAGCGACTAAAACAAAGAAACAACTCTATCATTCAGACCGCTGTCCTCTACAATCACTCATTCCTTTCCTCTGAAAACATGTAATCTCCACCTGATTTCTCTCTTGTGGGAGAGCTAGATCAAGCACGGGTAATGGGGTGCTGGGTTTGCTTCTGCCTCCTTTGTTCATGATTACGGTTTCATTGTTTTGGAAAGTGTCAAGTATTTATCTGCACTGTGCTTTTTTTTTTAGCTGAGGACACTAGCTGTGGCACATCGGATGTGATTAAATAGATTATTGTTGTCTATTTGTATGCACGAAAGGGTTTATATATTGTGCAGCACGGTAAAAGTCCTCTCCCACTCTTTCCATGAATGGTGCTTTTTACAGGGAATCCAGTTAGCCTTGACTGGTGGAATATGAAATATTCAGTAACTATTCATATTGTGATGATGTTATTTATTTATTTTACATATATGCTCATGAACCAATGCAGGATCTATTTGTTGAGCACATACATTAGTAAATGTTGTTGCGTGATTCATTTGAACACTCTCCTCCCATAAACTTTTCATCTGAAAGAGAAACTCCTTCACATGCATATATATGGTCACTGCACATCTTTAGTCATTTCATTATTTCAATTCCAAAAAGTGTTTAGCACAGTGTAATGTCTGTTTCATTCATACCGGAAGCCAGAGGGGGCCCTTGTGCAGAAACTCCAAATGTGTCTCACAGGCGTGATACAACTGATGCATTCACTTTTGACTGATTAAACATAAAGATAATACTGATGAATGTGACAATATACGGTGTAATATGTGTTCCCCCACAGTAGTTCTCTGTCAAAGTGCAATAGCTATTCTGCACTGCTCAGTCATTTGATGGTTTTAGAAGTAGTAATTGTTGATGTCATATATTTTGTGGTCAAAAATTACTCTTCACATTTATATGTAAAATAAGTAACACACTTATTAATAAAGCTTAATAAAGCATGTGTTTCCTGCTTTATATTAAGTGTGCCTAATACCTGTGTACTTACATAGGAACTAGATGTTCATGTAGTATGTAGCCAGTGTGTATGTACACAACACGTTATCTACAGCTCTAATGTTTGTGTAACTATGCGCCTTAACAACCCACTGAATAGTATGTGTAAGTACTAGGGATGGATCGGTACACGTATAGGTATTGACGGTTTTTGGACAAATTCCAAATGGAAGTGGTCATCCCTATCACCTTGGAGGGGGGACTTAGGGCACATGAATGTCATAATGTAATCGTTTGGAATGAACTTGGCGAAGAAAGCCATTTAATTTCCTCATTATTTTCTGCTGGGATGCTCCTGTAATAACACAACACGGTCTCTTTCAGCAGATGTCATAAATGTCTTTTTATTGTTAGCGTCACTGTTGCCAATAAACGAGCATTTTTTTATGTTAAAACGTTTTAAAAACATGCTAATATATAAAAAAAACTAATATGTATAATATACCTTTTTTATGCCATGTCCGAGGCTGCTTAGTGCCGACAGATGCAGCAAATCAGCTCATTAAGGGAAATGTATATAAATAATTGTGATTAATTAGAATTGATTAGAATTTATATATATATATATATATATATATATATATATATATATATATATATATATATATATATATATATATATATACTGCCAGGCCTGGACGAGTTCCAGATGTAGTCTTGGATGAAAGTCTTGGTGGTTTCAGATTTTGGATTAGCAATCATGTTCTTTTAGAGTGATAAATTCCAAAAATGTACTGACTCTGATGATTGGGAGTTTCTTCCCAGGTAGAAGGTGAAAAGAGCTAAGAGAGAGATCTGCTGAGATGTGATGATCTTTGATTGAATGGAAAGTCGAGGCCACGAGGCCTGGCACAAAAACTTAAAGCTTGCAGATGTGCTCACATTCTCATCTTCTCAGCGTCCAACAGAACAGCGGCTATGGCTGACCCAGAAGACGAGAAGTAGTGAGACGTGGAAGAGTCCGGAAAAATACAAATACTTTTGAATTTACCGTATAATTAATCTGGTTTTACACGGCAGCAGTAAGTAAGTTAGGCTTTAAATATAAATAGTGGTTGATCCTACCAGTTGTCACCCTTTGGATCCCATTTCCGCCCCTAAACCTACCCATCTCAACCCCTCTGGATCAAACTGTTCCAATTACTCTCAGGCATGTCGTTGTTATAAAATGTAGTTACATAATTCCTGTTACACAAGTACTTAGTGAAGTTAGAGAAAAAACACATTTGTACTTATACATACTGTACCATTGAGTGGGTTGTTACATGTGTGTAGTTACACAGGCATATGGCAATTTCCAGGAGGGTTTCACTTGTGTAATCGGTAGATTTAAGTGTCAGCCACCTCAGTAAAGTTATTAGAAGCTGGGTGTGTCTTGGTTATCGCTACCGTGTTCTGGGTCCCAGACCTCTATGGCTTTTAAACTGCACCAGAGCTTTTATGAGTGTCTCAGTAAGGACAGTCAGAATCTCATCAGTCCAGACAGAGTACCCGAGATGGAATCCGCTGATAAGTTTTATAGCTCTTCCCTGAGGATATGGCCCCAGAAATCCGACAAGAGCAGAGAAAATACAAGCATGGGGGTATTTTTCCCCGGAAAAGTGACTTAAAATAGACCTCATCCTAAAGTTTTTCTGTGGCGCAAAAAAAAACTTTGCCAAATCATAGGCAGTTAACATATTCAATGAGATAAATCCTGCTCGCAAATTGAAAGAATAAACTCATTGTGCTTAAAATTTGGGCTCAAATTGTCATATTCTGTCGCCTTAGAATTTGCTTTGGGAAATGTTGAATGGAGTATGCTTTATTTGGCACTAATTATCTGGCATTAGGTGCATCTGAATTAAAAACAAGGACAAATGGGCTATGGGCATAATAGAGCGGCTAAAGCGGGTCCTGGTTTTGCCAGTTTGCATTCAGCATTTTCTATTCAGCTCATGTTTATGGAACGGTTCAGTGCCATTTA
Organism: Puntigrus tetrazona; assembly: GCF_018831695.1. Classification (NCBI taxonomy): domain Eukaryota; kingdom Metazoa; phylum Chordata; class Actinopteri; order Cypriniformes; family Cyprinidae; genus Puntigrus; species Puntigrus tetrazona. The sequence continues at coordinate 2,635,052 of NC_056709.1, forward strand.
ACCAAGCTGTTATATTGAAACAAAGAAAAAAATACAGTCATGGTTGGAGCTCTTAAAGATTTCGATTTCTACCATAGGCATATTATATTTGTTGCTGTCCACTTTGTTGCTGTGGCAACTGTGATTGTTCTGTTCGTTATCCTTATAATAATACACAAGGACATCCACATATTATTCTCATTGACTGCTTTGTATGTCTATATATATATATATATATATATATATATATATATATATATATATATATATATATATATGTATGGAATAATTGATTGATGGGACGTTAGATTATTAGAAAAATAATGCATATATATATATATATATATATATATATATATATATATATATATATATATATGTATGGAATAATTGACGATGGGACGTTAGATTATTAGACAAATAATGCACACCTGAAGTAGTGATGCCATTACACTTTGGGTGTGCATTATTTTTCAAATAATTCAACTGCCCAAAGTCAATTATTCAGCTTCTACTACGTTTTCCACAACTCAAGACATCGATCAGATGATATATTTCAAGGTATATGTCCATTTTTTGCACTTATGCTATTGTGAGCATGACTATTATTATGATTTCTCCTGCATCTTATCCAATGGCTTCGTTGTTAACTCCAAAACGTACTTTTAGACCTAGTACTGAAGGCTGTTGATAGCAGACTAATGCTGTTTATATCTACATTATGAGTGTGTGTGTGTGTGTGTGTGAGAGAGAGAGAGCTCTAGCGCTACTCTGACGACTTTATCCTTAACATCAAATTAAAAACAATTTGACTTCTCACAAGCGAGATAACAATGGAGCTCTTAGTAAAGAAAATTAACTTAAAGTTTCACTTTTAGCCGAACACTTTTGAGAGATGCACAGACGGAGGTAATTGACATGCTCTCTCTCTCTCTCTCTCTCACACACACACACACACACACACACTCATAACTTAGCTATTAACAGCATTAGTCTGCTATCAACAGTTTAATAGTAAATAGTGAAAAGTGTATGTACACTCGAGGGTGTGCATTATGTTTCTAATAATTCAACGGCCCTTTGTCAATTATTCCTTATATAAATATATGCAGTTTGAATTGGCCTGTATGTTTAAAAAAAAGGAAATTCAACCCTGCCGTCTAACACATGACAACAGTGACACCACTGGATGAGAGATGGCTATGAATTTATAACATATCACTTTGAAACACAATCCACAGGGCCATGTTTGTACATTAAATACATTATGTACACCAATATATTGTATTAATATCTCCTCAAATGACACATGAGTATTAAATATGATCTTTAAATCTATAAATGTGTGGATATATTAAGGCCCTTGAAAAGAAGTATGGACACTTTGCCCTGGATATTGACATACTCATTTACCATTGGTTGTGTTGATTTCTAACGGGCTTATGCAGGGGAGACCGGGGACATATTTTGCTGCAAATCTACCAGACATATAAGAAACATTTAAAGCTGCCTAAAGTGTCTGTACCACTTCTAGATGCAAAAATATAGTTACCGATACAATAAATAAATAAATAATACAATAACCATCATAAACATTAGCCAGTCACTTTTGCCTTCTGATCGATAGGCTTATATTTTGAAATAATACTAATTATGTATTTCTTATTATTTTAAGGTACACTTTTTTTTCAATTATATTGAAACTGCATGTAAATTATCAGCCTTATTATAGTATTAGCAGACTGTCTGATTAATATTGCCAACATTTATTTTTGATGTTAACTCTAACCCTAACCTGTCAGTCTATTAATACTCTAATGTACTATGTACTGTAGTTATTTAAAATTACTATAATGTCTAAAGCAAATAATCAAAATAAGGTCTTACAAATTTACATTTCATAAGTCATAATAAAATCAATTGTAGGCAGCCAGTCATTAAATCTCTTAATGTACATATCCGTCTTCTATGGATAACTTTTGTCACTATAACTGACCTGGCAACAGCGTTTTTCCATTAGTTGGTAAAATATGGAGCATTTTCTTAATATAGGTTTACATTCGAAGAACGCAATCGTGCGTCTGATAAAAGGCTCAACTGCCTTCAGTGTCAACTGTTCTCTTCCACTTGCATTTCAATGGACGGTGCATTTAAAACCAGCCTTGATTTATATAATCGGTTGTTAATTTTAGTTGTGAGCTTATTAACACACTTTAACAGGATGTTCTCACTTTCCTCTTTGGTGAACACATCTGCATGTCCCTCATCTGCAGATAGCTTCGCCTTACAGCTGTCATCTCAAACCTATTTCCTGTCAGTTTCCGAATACACATCCAAAATGCAAATATAAGTAAGATAATAACATAAGACCCGTTTTCAACAGGTGGCCTTTTGCTATCGCTGTCTTTCTCTTCTTAAATGTGGTGTCTGGCCAAGATTTAAAGCACTATCTGAGGGAACTGCGAAAGGTAGATTAGGTTTGTTACTCAGCTAGAGTCTGCAAGCAATCATTCTCCTTTTCCTTTCTCTCATAGACAGCTAATCAGCACCTTCAATTACCCAAATAAATGAATCTGCTCCCTCTCCAGCCAGCATGAATTAAAGTTCACCATTCCGTCTCAGCGAAATAAAGACCGCTCTAATTAGCTTCTGCACTCCATTTTAATTGTCAGACTGGTTGAAGATTCTGGTCTATCTGTTTCTCTGAATCGTGTGATGCAGCGTGACAGTTTCAGCAGAAATTCATCGATTGGTATCCTATCGATATACAGCGGGGAGCAAATGTGTTCAGTTTTATTTTATTATTTTTTTATAATTTTTTTATTTAATTAATTTTTTTATTTAATTTATTTTTTTATTTAATTTAATTTATTTTTAATTTAATTTAATTTAATTTAATTTAATTTAATTTAATTTAATTTAATTTAATTTAATTTAATTTAATTTAATTTTTTGTTTGCTTGTTTGTTTAGTTTGTTGGTTTGCTTGATTAGATTCATTTATTTTATTGTATTTTTTTTTCCCACATAATGATACACTTACAAATAAGCATGTTATTGGTGTTCATTTGTTAGTAGTCTGGCACCGTGGGAGTGTCACTGAAATGGGAACAAATGTACTACATCAAATTCAGGGACTGTATGGTGTAATCTCTCTCCCCTGATGCAATGCGAAAATCGAACTCCTGCCACAACTGGGGATTAACCAAGGCCAAGAGAAAATAATGATAATAATTACAATTATTGATCTCTTGTACCATGTGTGCAAACGGAGTAAAGCAAGGTGTCTGCTGCTCATTCGCCTTCCTCCTGTGAGTGTTTAGAGCTTTGGTGGGTTAGATAAAGTACTACTTTCAGCATTAGATGCCACACTCAGAAATATTTGACACACTTACAAAGAGAAAGAGATAGGAGGAAAAAGTCAAGTCAGCTTTATTTTTTAGCGTTTTATGTATTTCAATGAAAGGTAGTGTATTGATCTAGCAAGACTATTGGCATTAGGTCTAGTCCCCACTGTAGTTTATTCTGGCAAAGAACTGTCCATATTAGACCAAGTGACCAACCTTTGTTTTGTATCCATGTGTCATTTATTTATATTTATGTATATTGTACATAATCATTGAGACGTCCCTTTAATGATCAACAGTCGATTAACTTTATTAGTTGCTAGATGTTCTCCCAGCTGAATATTTCTTGCCTTTGTGTTTTAAGTTAAACATTAATCCTGCAACAACAGCGAGTTTGAAGGTTTTAAACCTGGGAAGAGATTCGCGTTAAAGGACATGTTCATTCAGTCACTTTTGAAGAAACGGCGTCTACCTCCGTACGTCTCTTTCTCTGTCGCCAGCAGCTCAGAGTTACTGAAATTTGAATGTCACAGTGCTACAAACTGAAAAATTGAGTCCTGTCTGTATAAGTGTGGTTTGGTTCAATAGACTGAAAAATCAGTTGATCAAACAAGTGAATGAATGGATGGATGAAGGAATAGTCGAGTGACATCAAACAGAGACAAACCAATGAACTAAGTAAAAAAAAAAAGTAATAGGGTTTGCTCAGACCTCAAACTCTAGAAAGAAAGAAACATTAACTAAAATAATAATTATCTTTTCAAGCAATAAATGAAAGACAAATAGAAACCAACGAGCGATTGTCGAGGCTTAATGGCTATCCGTTTGCCATTTATCAGAGGCATTTCTTTCACATCTTTTTTCCCTGCTCAAATTAATGTGGTTGAGGAAATCCATGCCATCCGAACGCATCTGACCTTTCTCTGATGAGCTAGCTGCGGTAGCCCACTGTTTTCCGGCGCTTCCGACGAGGCAAGAGAAACGCGCACTGATCCATAATTTAGAGAGCAGGCCAAAATCAGACAAGAGGGACGGCTTTGAAAACAAAAAGACAGACAAACAAGAGTTCGCTGAACCGCAGGAAGGAAAACCACACCAAATGCCAGGCACTGGCTCAAACGCTCAGAGCCTCATCCAGCTCTGAGAGGCCCAGAGCTGGAGGCATCGCCTTGCTTTCACAACAACACCAAGAGGTCACAGAGTTTTGAAGCTAAAAGACACTCATTCATATCTGGAGGACACTACTCAGATACCGGACAGCAGACCTCTTCACCCTGTCCGCCTTTATCTGTCTCAGATATGAAGAACAGTCGCTTGCCTTTGGTGTTGTAGTGACTTTGCTGACGATATCAAGTGGTAATTCGCTTGTTTAGATTCAACTCCAGCCAAGCATACATTTACTCGGCGGGAGCTGATCTACTACGTTCCAAGCATGCGATGCTTGGTTAACCCTGCGTTCGCTTCAAGCTCTGAAGGACGACAGCCCGAAGCCGTTTCATTCCCAGGAGCGTCTACACACCTGATTGCTTCACCTTCTCTATCCTAAGTATCCATTCTGCCAAAGCTCCTCCGCTCAAGTCTTTAGCCTCGCTAATTAGCCACCAATCACTGCATTTGATGAATAAACCGTAGCCAGCAGTTCCTTCCTCACATCATGGCTGATCAAATGTGAGTGACCTTTACTTGATTATCTGAGCCCTGTGCAAAGAGAAAGAGAGGTAGCTGTTATTCACAGATTCAAAGACTCAGTTTGCTCAAGAATAAATGGGAACAATTGTTACAGTTTCTGTTTTGGTTAACCTTGCGCAATTACACTGTTTGAAGCACAGTCACAGAAATTTCATTGAAAATTAAAATCATTATTCACTTACCATCATATTTTTCAAAATCGGAATGTTTTTTTTCTTCCTTCTGTGAAATGGAATTCAAGAGTCCCCGCCCCCTCTTTTTCTCTTTTTTATTTATAAATAGCATTTAACCCTTGTATCGTGTTCGATTTCTGGACACTATTTTGATGGGCCGAGTCAAATTGACCCTAACTGCCTTCAATGCAATTCCCTGAATTTCACATTATTAAACACAAAAAGGAATCAATAATAAATATCAGTATATGTTACACAGTGTAAACAATTAATATCAAGAAAGCATAATATTTAAAAAATTAGTTTTCGTTCCAATGGTAGAAGTTTACTACTATACTATATTCTAACCTGATCGTGACAAACTCTATATCTTTGGAAAGGTCTAAGACTTCTAAATAGATTTTTTTTGTCACAAATTATGTAGGTAAAAAATTTATGACAAGCGCACATATACTAAATCATAATATGAGTTCTGACCTTTGACCTTTACATTTTTTCTCGTTTTAGTAAACATCATTAATTATATATCATTTAAAAAGCTCAAAACCTCAAAATTCATCCTCTGTAAACCGTTTTAAAATCGGACATTGCGTTAACATGTAAATGGTACATTTTCAGGGAGGCTCCTCCCCCTTAGTGTGGGGGTGGGGCATCAATTTACAAAATGTTTTACGATCTTTTAGTATCAAAACTATTTAGAATTTTGACAAAATGCATATCGCTGGAAAGGTCTGAGTATCAAGATTCCATATTTTGTAGTATATTTTGTGATATATCTAATATTAAGAGAAAAATATAGATTTTTTTTTACATGAAAATTGTATAAAAAAACAATCAATGGCACCCGGTGGCTAGTTTTTGTGTAACGTATAACAAAATTGCATAGGAACCTCAATATTTTTAGATCAGTTTCAAATTTGGAACACTACTTCACAACTTATTTAGACATGTTCATGGCCCTGAATTAGAAAAAATACAAAATATCTGGAAGAAAAAGTTTAAATAGTATTCAATATATATTGAAAATAAAGATGAAAGCTCAATTTGAGTCTTTTTTATCCTTGAAAATCATGAGAAAAGGCAAATTTTCTTCCCTTTCCAGAGTAGCGAAACACCCACATAACAAAATATATCCAAGAGATATATTTAATTAGTCTGTTCAGTTCCCTTGAAACAAACAAAAAATGTGGGTCAAATTGACCTGGAACATCGTCAGATGGCAAGCATGCACTTTAAAACACATCACCGTATCCTCACTTTGCATGCATGCTCATGGCCCTAAAGCACTGCGCTCACGAAAACTGCTTTATCAGGCATTACAGGCAAAATGGGATGAAAATTACCAATCACCATAGCTTAACGTCTTGCGAAGGATGACTTTCAAAAATGAATCACCGAGCAAGTAAAAATAAGCGCATCTGAAAGTGCTTTTGTAATACACGTAGTAATACCAATTTGGTGGTAGTATTTAATGTATTCGTTTTAATTTATGCAAAAAAAATGTATAGTATTTTTTCACATTTTCACAGCACTAATTGCGTAATTAGTAACTATCACTAACATACTGGCTGTTTATGAATGCTCATAAAAAGGACATATTCTGCATGACCATATTCTATATCCTTAAATGAAATTAATCCTGCCCAGTTCCTAACTGAACAACTACCTGAACAAATTAGGAATTTATTGAGTTAATCTAAGTTTATGGTTTGTTAATAGCAGAAATAAAGTAGACCTTATAATAAAGTGGGACCAGTAACTGTATAGAAATGGACAGCACCAGTCAAAAAATAATAAGTATTAAAGTTAAGTAATGTTCAGTACTGATTGGCTGATTTTTATTAGTTCTTAAAGGGTTTTCAATACATATTTGTATTAAACGCGCATTATAATTGATAGAAATGTAATATATGACCTGGGTAGGTCTTGATCGTTTTAATTCAAGGGCTGTTTCTTTATCTACAGTGGTAATATTTTCTGCGGATGTTGCTACAGTAGGTCCATTTCTTGAGCTTGTTTGCCGCTGTTGTTTGTCACACTGATGGGACATAAAGGATCCTCACGGCCCGTATCTGTGTTGCTATCTTAATAACCTTACCCTGTCCGTTCTCCCAGCACCTATTACTCCCAACCACATACATCACTGATCTGAGAATAACCACTTAACCATCATCTTTGTGCCAGTATGTGTAAATGTCGTCCTATTGCTGTCTTTATCTATGTTTTATATCGCGAGTTATTACTAATATATAGCAGCTAAGAAGAAAGAGTACCGTATTTATGTATTATAGCTTAAATTTTTATAAAGTTATCGCAATGTAACGTAAACAAAGAACCGAACAATCATTAAAGAAAACACTGTGACGATCCGGTGACTCCTCCATCATTGTGAATCTTCATTTGTTTGGAGTTGCGCCTGGTTTAATGGCATACTGCATCACTGTTTTGCGCAGTCTTGCCACAAGGTCCATTAAGTTGTTTCTATTCATTTTAAAGTAGGCAAACAGACTGGCAGCGGCACTGGCAGAGGAACAGAATAACTGTTATCTGCAAGAAAAAAAGGAAAAAAACATCCAAAGAGAGAGAGAGGACAGATATAGAAAACAGAAATAGCGTACAAGCTGTTAGGAAACTTTTTTTTTTTTTTTTTATAGAGGACCAAGCGGTGAAATGGTCAGTCTCGTGGTAACTAATCAGCACGGCTGTACAAATTCAATCATCGCTTTAAAATAGAACGAATTCACAGTATGAATAAACGGTAATATATATTTATCACTCTTCTGAGCTTGATTATGCTCTGTACACACAAGGTTTTATTATTTACAGCAGTGAAACATTCGCATTTACATTTGTATCCACAAAACCGAACTATTTTCTCCTTCGGTTGCATCTTCCATTGCATTTTGTTTCTTTTTTTCATGGCAATTAGCCACTGGCCTGACCTGACCTGCTCTTAATAGTCAAAAAAGAAACAGATGAGACAGAAACGACGATCCTTTTCTGTCACATTGCGGAAAAAAACTGATAAGGCTCTGTTTTTTTGTTCGCGGTCGCCGTTCCATAAAACTCCATCACGGTGGTTTTCACAAAAAGACTGTTTTGCTAAGCGCTGTGAATAGCAGAGGAAGCCTCCAGAACCTCGCATCTGTATTCTAGCGTTTTATGTTGTATCATTAACACCACAGTGAACGCAAAAATCTGGAAAACATGTTAAAACAAAATTAAAACTTGGAATAGGAGACTCCTTTAACAATCGAGCGTCACAGAACCGGGGTATTCCTTACAAATGTTAGTGAGTTTGCATATTTACTCTGGCTGTCTGCCATTTATATATGTATTGCTTTGAAAAATAATTAAAATAGCAAAGTAATAAATTATATTCATATTAATAATAGTAATAAAAAGGTTTTGATTTTGGTTGGACACATTACGGAGAAGGACAAATCAGTTTTGCAGCCACTACCTCACCTCCTTTAATATGACTATGCTAAGATTTTGGCCCAGTGACAATAATTCACCATATATAAACTTGACAGCCGCGTGGAACGAACCGGAAAGGTGAACAATTGGTTTGATTCTGATTCATCGCTTTGAGTGAATGCTAAATACTCAACGTATTCGTTCATTTTTATCCCAGCTAGATCTCAGAGTGGCATAACTGCATGTTTCCCAAACTGGGTGTCTCTTCTCATTGTTTCATCGGAGGTCTGCTTCCGTGTTCTTCTAACCATGACAGACTCGACGCTTGCCTCTTTCTGGGAGGCTTCAGAGCTTCAGTGTGATATAAATACCCCATTTGCTTCTTTATGAGGAGCCTGTCTCTGCCTGGGTCTACAAAGGCAGAAACGACTCTCTTTCAGTTCGACGCGAATTAGAATCTGCCTCAGGCGGCTTACGCGAGGGTTCAAATGTCCTAAAAGTGCTGTAGCAGGAGCTGTTATCTTCGGCGGGAACTCTGTTATCACCTCACGATTTCCTGATGCTCTGGAGCCCCGAGAGCGTGTCCGTCTCAGACACGTATCAGTGTGTAAACTCACGCTAACACTTTCGCTAACTGCTACCTCGTTTAATAAACTCGTCGCAGAGGACAGGTCTGAAAAAACGCAAACGCCCTGAATTTGTTTCTCTTATTGCTATTCATTCTTCCTCTCTTCAGCCTATTGTTGTTTAGCATAGTGTTTGTGCGTAGGAACAGCAGTGTGGGTGTCTCCGCAAGGGCCGTCGAGTTGTGAGAGCTCTCTTTGCATCTTAATGTCCTTGCTTTCAATAAATGACCGGGGAGAGCAGCACAGCAGTGCGACTGAAACAAAAAGCATCATTTTGTATTGTATGGAAGTTTGTCCTCGTTCCAGCTGTGCGTCGAGAATTATGGCTCATTGGCTCCCCCTGCTGAATGGATAGAGGTGCGCAGGCAGAGTAGCATCTCCTCAAAGCTATGTACGTTTTCAGGACTCTTTTCCTTTTATTTTTATCAATAGCTTGGATCACGTGGGTTTAAGGATAACATACAGTTAGCTGGTCATCATAGCAAAAAAAAAAATGTAAAAATGTTATAATAATAATAATAATAATAAATGGTAACGATTTATACAAAGTGTTCTTTCTACATGTACTTACTATTATAATAAGCATAAATTAAGAATAATTACATGCAAATAAAAATAAGCCAGACATTAACCCTACCCCTAATTTTTTTAAGGAGCTGAAACAAATAATTCCTGAAATGGAAACATTGAGCTATTATTATTATTTGAAGTTTAATTCAAATAAGGCAATTAATAAGATGAAAACAGTCATTAATCATTTATTAATCAAACTGTAAATAAAAGAGGGTGTCCACATCATCTCAGTATGCATTATATTTTACTGATTGTTTAATGACTGACTGATTGTTGTTTTAATAATATTAATAACAAAAATAACATTTAATAAAAAAAATGAGCCGCCAAAACAAAATGTAATTAAACAGGGCGGTTCGCGTTCTTTTCACCACATTTGTAATTTATTGCATTTTAACTACATTCTACTATTTTTATGCATATCTCAAAGTATGAGTTTGTGATATATCAAAACATTCAATGTGTAAATAATATTAATTTTGAAAGACGAGCCAAACCTTCATTTTCATCAGGATTTTCAGTGTCTGACTGTGTGAATGATCCTCTTTGACAGAGTGCATGATGGGAAGGAGACGGTGAGAGATTGCACATCATCGGAGCGGTGTTTGCCAGGAGAAGTGTGTTTGCAGTTGTTTTAAAAATGCTGAGGCATATCAAAAGTGCCGGCACTCTCACACAGAACCACACTTGCTGATTCGAATTTGCGTTTTTTGTAATTACGTTTCCAAAAATACCTTACCGACCCATTACATTACAGACGGAGGTGAGAAATGAGATTCTATATTTATCTTATTGGTTTTATCTTTTAATTACACATTTGATCACAATTGTGAGACTAATCTACGCGATTTCCATTTGGATCATTCGAATCATCGGACCATTTCCGAGCGACTTGTAAAGCCCATAGGCATGCACGTATTCGACATGTTTTCTGAAGGACTGAAATGCATACTGAGGAGATGGAGAAAGAACAACCTTCACATCAAAGCGAAGAGGATATTGCTGGGAGCCGATGCGCTGAGCTCCAAGCACATGAGAAATATCTGATAATCACTATCTCTGAAAGCAAGTAAACTTCAGCCAACTTCAGAAAGCAGAAATCGGTGCAATTACACATCCCATGAGCCACGCTTCCCACACAATGCGCTTTTCAAAACAAAAGGTTAGCTCTTTTTGTATTTATCTGAAGGTCTATCTTAAGATTCAGCTTCAGGAGAGTGAGAGGCTATGTCATTTCATTTTTTTTTAAGCGCCAGCCCTCAAGAACAGTCTTTCAGCGACAACAAAGGGTTGTGATTCAACAAGACAAGAAGAATGAGAGAGTCTGTTTATACAGCATATGTTTCATTCTGCTTTGTCATTTATTTATTATATATATATATATGTGTGTGTGTGTGTGTGTGTGTGTATCACTCTATGTGCAACAGATAGAACACCTTTACCATGTCCAGCACAGTTATAGTTATAGTTATAGTTATAGTTTTTTTTCCCCCTAAAAGTGTTTCTTGATGTGTTCAATAAAAAAGTAAATCAAAGACGTTTTAATGTTGAGATATCTGTACTGTACTGTTAAACACACTGAAAATACTAACAAAAATATGTGCTAATATAATATCTATCTATCTATCTATCTATCTATCTATCTATCGATATGATATGATATGATATAGATATGTTATGGCTTTCTTTGGGACTTTCCACTCATTAAAGAGTCCCAGAAACCGTATCACAAAAATATTAAGCAGCACAGCTTTTAATATTCATAATGTTTCTTGAGCACCAAACCATTGGCATATTACAATAAAATAATGCAAGATGCGCTGCATTCATATCAAATGAAGTGAATCAAGTGCATCAGTTGCATTTTTTTCTTTCTGAGAGGCTGACCTCAAAACATATGTCAGCTCCCCGAAGAAGGAAGTGGTAAAGTAATGACCTTGGGAGCCTGTTGTCCTCATATCAGTTTCCTGTCACTTTAGGTTAATATCAAGGCGCTTCTGAACCTTGGCTGTTGATGGAGAGTATTGATTCAGTGAGATTTGCACAGCAAGGCAGCGGACTTGTCAAAATGTTCCTGTTCCAGGAACCATAATGCACATTTAACAAACTCTGACAAAATGTGTTTTTTTTTTCCTCTCAGTGCAGTGAAAGAGAGCGCGAAGGGAATGGTCTAATTTACCCACACTGCCTCTGTGATGAGGGTCCATCCATTATATCAGCGCACACACGAGTCCTAAGAGGATCTTCGCGTAATTACTGTGGGTACGCTAGATTAAATTGGGCCCGTGTCCAGCTCTGAACAAAAATACTGAGGACTATTTTCAGTCAAACATTTCAAGCCAGCTGATAAGTCATTCAGCACACAATGGTTGGCGGAGCAGGTTAGTGCCCTTAAATTATCCGTTTACATTTTCATTGGATTTAACAGAACCCCGGTAAGCCCCACCTGATTTGGTCTTCCTTTTGATTCTCAGTAATGCTACAAAAGGGATAGTTGAGGGAAATGTGCGGAGATCACATTGTTCTTGCGTACGTCGCATCTGTCTCTCACACTAGCTGTAGAAAAGGGCCTTTGTTAGCTGAATTACACATCACAGTGGTTCTCGTGGCTTTATTTCCCCTCTAGATTGGATGTTTTCCATTACATCTGGAAAGCACCCATCAACACCTCCATGTTTGCCTGGTTATTTATGGGTTGTTGTATTCTAAAACTTCCTCTATCCTATTCTCCTGTCAATAAGCCCGGCTTTTCACTTTTGCTGATCCCTATTGTTTTCATAATTGATTATTTGGGTATGATTGGCTGTGTGGAGGGTCCGGGGGTCGGCGGGGAAGCTAATAGTGCTGGGGAGATTGAGTTAAGAGAAGAGCTAAACTTCTGTCTGCTGTGACATTTAATATGTTTGGCTATGGCATATTGATGAACCAAATATGCACACACAAAAGAAGCTTCCATGCATTATACCAGACTGGTTATGAACATACATTCAACACACATTCAATCAAAGCAGTGTACAGCGCATGCGCATGACTGCAGGTTTCTATTAAGAAAGTCACACACGCAAGAACTGAAGATATACTCTAAAATCAAAATAAATGAATGAATGAAGCTCACTGTCTTACGAGATCCAATAATAGCTAAAGGGCTTGTGCTCACTTGTCTGACAGACAGAAAATATACTATAGGTAACAATAGAAAAAGTACGAGTTTTCTTGTTTTGTTCAGCTACCGAGTGTACATGGTTCTTCTTGCAGCCCTGAAGGAGAATTTATCTAGTGGGTTAAAAATAGCCCTGTTAGCGGTACAAGGTTTAAGATGGTCTCAAAGGGCCAGGTGAGTCTGACACCCCTGGTACCACGGGAACTGATTATTTCAGCAAGTCAACAGAGAAAAGAGCTTCACTACAAATATTCTCAGGCAAATTCAAGAAGACACTTAGATTGAATTGCTAATGCATTTGGTTCTTTTGAGAGTTGGTACCTAAAAGGTACATCTCAGCGTTTCATTTTTCAGTATAATAGGTAAGTATATGTTAACGGATGCTGAAAAGGACCTACGGATATAGTTTCTTGTCTTCCTGCTTGTTCAAGGACAAAGAACATCAAACGCATCACGGATCAGATCAACTAAGTTTACTTGTGAGGAGCTGTCGCTTTTACACCTCCAGGTGAAATCAGACAATTGTCATGGCCTTTCTGATGCCTGACAAGATGAATCTCTGTATTAACGCTCAAAAACTAATTTCATTTCAAAACAAAATATGAACTCTCTGTCAAGGTGAGATATGTGAACTGAGACACGGTCCGTAATGCTTCTGAAGGATTCACAGTTATTACACATTAATAAATGATGTTCTAGTGGCCTTTAAATTTTTTAAAATGTTCATGTTCTTAGTGCATTTCATATTCTTGTGCTTTTCCCTGAGTGATAAATTAGCTTGGTTTCTATCCCAAAAGTACTGTACAGGGAGAAAATAGCATTTGTGTTGTTTTCTCTGGCAAAGACACGGAGGCTCAATGCGTGTGCATTTGCTTCGCTTTTGTCCATGATATTTTTTGTTGTTGTTGTTTTGGTTAAAAATAACACTTGAGTTTGTTCTTAAATCTCTCCTCCCCAAAGGACAAAGAGAAAGACGTCTCTTAATACAGCAAGCCTAAGTGGCAAAGTGGCAAGGAAAGGATTGTTGTCCTCATCAGTGAAGCGGAGACATGTTAGAGCCAATTATGGACCGTTTCCTTTGTAAATGCATCCAAGGACAAGAAGGGATGCAAGAACAGAACGGAAAATAGGTGACTTAGCATCATCTGCTAAAAGCCATGCGCTTTAATAGACCTAAACCTGCAACTGATCTTTACAAAACATATCCCGCAGTTTTTCTTTGTCATTAGTTAAAAGAAAAAACTGTACTCATTTATTTGTAACGTGGCAACACACAAAAAAGCTAGAAGCATTTGAGTTGCTAAAATTTTTACAGTGTGGGAACCAGTTTCCGACACTGATAAAAAAAAAAAAAAAAAAAAGGCTTTTTAGCTCACCATCGTAATACAATGAGAAAAAAGAAAGAGAAATGAGAAATCAGAGAAAAAAAAGTCAGAACTGCATGATATAAATTCACAATTGCGACTTGACATCTCAGAATACTATCTTTATAACTTACCTTTTTTCTCTGAAATGTGACTTTATGTCATACAATTCTGACTTTATATCTCACAAATGTATTTTTGTTTCTCAAAATTGAGACTTTTATTGTGAGATGTAAACTTGCAATTGCGAAAAAAAAAAATATTGTGAGTCACAATTACATTTTTTATTCTTTATTCAGTGCCAGAAACAGGCTTTCTGGAAATTACAAAAAGTTTTTATATTCATGTATACAAGCTAAGACTGTTTAGTTATTTTTACCTTAATGCTGGCCTGTCTCTTAAAGGAGTAGTTCACCCAAAAATGAAACAATCCGAAAGAAAAGCAAAGGTTTAGCGCCTAGTCTATGGTCAGTCATTAATCTTTATTTTCCTTTGATGAGTAGGTAATACTCCTAACTGTAGCTTTAGGCATTAATATGTGCCAACTATTTTATTTATTATTGTAGTTAGGACTGTAGAGTATGTGTCTATACAAAAACTGACTTTAAAAATAAAATTGATAAACATTGACTGCAATTAAACGTGTGACTGCTAACACCGGTCTTATATCTTATAGTAGGCCACCACGATCACTTTCACACTATGAATAAATTAGTAATATTTAGGACACATATTGTAACTTGCATTTATTTGCAAAGAATATTTATTTTATTCCCAATGCACTTTGACTAACAGTGCTAGTAAATGTAGGATTTTTTTTTCTAATTGCAAAATATAATATAGGTTTATTTTTTTCCCAGTAAAATTGGTTTCCCCCCCCCCCGTTCATTAATGGAGTTACGTTCGATAAACTTTATTGCTGTTAATTCATGACACATGAGCATGTGTTGAACAACAGGAGTACCAAATTATATAAAAAAGGTTTTTATATTGAAGGGTTAGTGAGGATTTCGGTTCTCTATGCCTTCTTACCTTTGAAGCTCTTACTCTGGAGGATAAACCCTTTGTATGAATTATGGCATAAGGATGATCTCTTTAGAATAGCGCTCTTCATGATACAAATAGGTGCAAAGCAGCTTCACAGAAAATTGTAGTAATAATAATTACAGTATATTAATGTCTACAGGAAGTCTTTGCATCACCAGCAGATGGCAGTACTGCTCTGTTTGTTTTTGCGCTGGGCAAAATCGCCATTGACCTTTTGCATTACTGAGCTTAGAGATCATTGGTCTTCAACCCTGCCCCTGCGGATGCACTCTGCAGAGATTAGCTAGAGCCTTAATCAAACACACCTGAAACAGCTAATCAGGGTCACTTGACGAATCACTGGGAAAGTGTACAGAAGAAGGTTGGAAATTGCATTTGCAGGACAGCAGGTCCCCAGGAGGAGGGGTGAAGATGGATAAGAACTTTTGTTCTTATAAAGATAAACTTAATTTTATTCATTGATCTCATCAGACTGGGCAGCATACCAAAGCAATGGCAGCTGTCCATTTTTGTGGTCAAATTCCCAAAGTAGGGGACATTGTACATAGTACGTCCTGACCGCAGTACTGATCACCAACACATTTCTTCTGTAACGCAAGCAAACATACAGTAAGTAGACCACCCATGCCTTGACATTGCCAGCAAAAATCAGAACCCTGCACTGAGGCCATCCACCATGAGATTTTCCCAAGACTTCCTACTCTGTCACTGCCAATTAGCATAATCTCGTTGCAGTGGATAAATCCTGTAAGGAAAGTAGAGTAACAGGTGCCACCGATGGTCTGGTTTACTATGACTCACACGCTCAGTTTTGTTTAAAGCTAAGAAACCCATGATGACAAAATAGCTGCCTCATGCTAACAAGCTGGTCAAGCCAAAAAATCTCAGAGAGACTTAGTTATTATAATCGAATCCAACTAGTCACTTTTGCCGGACTACCCCACAGCTGTCAAGGTGCCAGGGAGAGCGAGAGGGCTTTTCTGACTGCCCCCCCTCCCTCCTTCTCTCCTTCCCTCCTTGGTGGAGCAGAAAGTGGACACGGCTCCAGTCGAGACAAGGAGAAGAATTTGGAATCTCGAGGAAATCTCTGGGGTCTGGGCCTAGCGGATAGACACCAATCCCAAAGTGTCGGCATGGGGGCGTCCTACGGCAAGAAAGTAAGTATGTTTTTGTCATTTTTGTTTAGGTAACTGGGTTAGCGTTGAGTGGATGACACAGGCCAAGGCTTGTTTAGAACATGACGTGCGTCTTAAGAGATGCTTACGAGTCGTTTACGTCGGAATCATTCCCAAACACACCGGACAAGTTATTTTTGTCAACGTTCATGCTTTTAAATGAACACTTGTTTAAAATAACAGTCGACTGCATTGGATCCCTGTTGACATTTCACATCATATACTTTTTATGCTGTTTAAAACGCAATTGCTCTAGTTTCGACAAGTTTCAGATTGGCCCAGGAGTCCATTGTTGGTGTCCTGAATGTTTGGGCAGCATCCAGTGAGGTATTGGAGTTGTAGCGCCGACAAATATTTGAGCTATGGGGAGGATTGCATGCTGGGAAGGTGTGGATGGAGGGTGTGGTGATGACTGAAGTCGACTCATTGCTCAGTTCTGCTAGTGACAGCTGACAGCTGCTGTTGAGAGGGTTACTGGAGGATTATAGGATACAGGAGCCTCTTCTGATCACCAATGTCTGAGCCATTTGCTTGTACAATCAAGTGTCAGATTTATCAGCGGCCACAGTCAGAATTAAATAAACCTTTCATCCACTTCATGTGCTGTATCGTACTGCCATACAGGCATAGGTCGATGAACAATTGTTTTGTAAATTAGCACTGTATTGGATAATTAGCATCCAGAAGCATAACTACCTGTTTTCTAATTGCGAAAACAGTTAGAGAGGTATTGTGTGTGTGTGTGTGGGTGGGTGTTTCTTAATCTTTGGCCAATTGTATGTTACCAGGGTTTATTTATTTGCTAATTCATTTGTTTGTTCCTTTATTCATTAAGCAATATAATTTTTAAAACAGTATTTTAGCTATACTTTTCATATACCTTTTATGCGTAGACTTCCCCATGTTCCAGACCCATGCTTTTATCCGAGTTAAATAATTCAAATAAAAGAGTAAAGTAATAATTAACGGTTTCAATATTTTATGGGAAAATAGAGATTGATGGATGGATGGATGGATGAATGCATACATGATACAATAAATAATACAGTTGTAGCTTGCACCATAACCTGCAGTTTTGTCTCGAATATAATTTTAATACACAGCGCTTGTTTGCTATATTAAGTAGACGGCAGCGTCACTGGTTGAAACTAGCTTGAGCTGAAACATGAAACGTGAGGTGTTGAGGAATTAAAAAAAAAAAACATATAGGACTCCCAAAAGATTAATCACACTCAAAATAAAGTTTTTTGTTTGTTTGTTTACATAATATATATGTGTGTGTGTGTGTACATTTATTATGCTTTTATAAATGCAAACACATGCATGTATATATTTAAGAAAAAAAATTATTTATTAAATATGTTTATATATAATGTGAATATAAGACACACACACACACATACATATATATCTATATATTTGTTTTTGTGATTAATTGAACTTAATATTTGACAGCACTTACATAAATATCAGTATTTTACTGTGTATCATTTACAGTATTTAAAGTGAAATTAAATGTAATTTGATAAAATTTATATGAAATGAAAATACTGCGATTGTGATTATGAGATGTGTTGGAAAATGTTTATAACTTTCTGATACGTATAATAATCATCATCATCATCATCATCATCATCATCATCATCATCATCATCTACAATGTTTGTAAAAAAAAATATGACCTTTCAAATTGCTCTTCAGGACAAAGAAATGCCCCACATGCAAATGGGTGCCAGGCCAATTCAGCACTCTGTAATTGCTCAAAATATAGACTTATTTTAAGGTCACGTCCACCTCATTCTCTTCAAATGGTGGATCATACACTACCTCAAGACTGGTATCTGAAGTAAAACGAGAACGGCGACACCCCTTGAGCAGATTGTTGTTTCGATACACCAGCAGTTATTGGAATGTGAGTTCTTCAGAAGGTGCAGCACAGAAAGCAGTGCTCAGTAAGAGAGCTGAAAATGTCAGCTTGTCAGAGCTGTAATTTCATCCTCTCTGCCAGCTTCCGGGCCACTTGGCATGAGCTGAATACTTCGACTGGACCCCACAGTTATAGACCCTCACATCACAAGACCCCTCTTTCGCTTTTTCAAATGGGCTGATGAACTGAGGCCTAGCTGTAAGGGAAACCATGCAAACATTCAGGATTATTAATACAACCAAATGCGGTGCCTTGCTCTGCTTTGTTGTGTCTGGTTAACTCAATTGTTTTCATTAAAACTTTTTTCCGTGTTCATCCTGTTACAAGCTTTATTTCACTGGAGCGTGTATCTCCGCTGTGGCATTTCATGCATGGGTGAGATGAGACGCACCTGCACATAGCTCACTCAATCACGAGTGAATATTGAACGGCTGGTTTCAATCCAAGCCAATGAAATCTCTGCTAACCCTGGCGGTGTTTGTAATAGCAGACTACCACGCTGCTAGCACTAGCAATTCTGCCTGTGCAACAGTATTTACGCACGGATACTTGGTTTACCTATTTAATTTGCCAAAAAATGCGGTATACAACAAATACGATGCATACTGGATGAGCGTATCTGCTCCTAAATTATAATAAATAACAATAAAGCTGGTCTAGGATCAGGAGTAATACAGCTACATCAGCCAACCCCCGAGCGGAGCACTTGCATGTGATTGCCCTACTGCTAAATGGGATGTCAAGTTGTGCTAATGCCTCCTGTGCCAGAGACCTACTGAGGAAGATTAGACCAATCAGACAAAATCCTTTCTAAATGATCCAAGAGTCGAGCTAAAAATAATTACACACTCTGGGAAAAAATGTAACTCTGAAAGAACAGGTGTTTTTATTCTACACGGGCAGTTCCTGATTCATAGAAAGGTAATCGGAGACAGCACCGATCTCTAATGCGTTTACAGTGTTATGTATTGTTTTTATAGTCAACAGACTGATGTAGTATTTTTTTAATGTCGTTTTAGTGATGTCGGACTGACATCTAGTGGTGTGGATGTAGCAAAAAGTACAAGAGTTACCACGGCCGTTGTAAACATGCCCTACAAATACAGATTATTTTACCCTTGATTCATTTATTCCACAGTTAAAAGAAAGGTCATGCAGGTCATGCAATCTCAACATGGCGGCCACCCTGAGTGACTCCTTATGCATATTATTTTTTGTAGGCTAACTGATATTAGTCTTGGAATCTTACAATAACAAACTAATATAGTGTTTTCGAACAATTAATCACATACAAAATAAAAGGTTTTGTTTAAATAATGTATGTGTACTGTGTTTATTTTTTTATTTTAATTTTTATTTTTGGTATATATATATATATATATATATATATATACAGACATGCATGTATATGTTTAAGAAAAAATGTTTATACGTTTAAAATATTTGTGCATATTAAAATAAATAGATACATGGAAATATTTTCAAAATATACAATTAAAGTGTGTGTAATTAGATATACATAATAAATATATTCAGTATTTACATACATTATATATATATATATATATATATATATATATATATATATATATATATATATATATATATATATATATATATATATATATTCATATACTGAATGTGATTAATCACAATTAAACATTTGACAGCTCTAATATATTTTACTGTATATCCTTAAAACACATTTAAAAAGGTATGATTGGGGTATATCTGAAACAATGGAAGTTTGCTACTTTTAAAATCTAAAAAAAGAAAGACAAAAAAAAAAGATAGTTAGACATATCTTCTGGTTGGCTGATGTCAGACAGTGAGTGAGTATGAGAAAAAGTGGGTCAGATTCAAAGTAAGATGGGTCCAGACACCAGAATGTATAAGAACCCTGGAGACGAGTAACTGAACCTGTCCACGGTGCACTTCAGCCCGGGCAACAAATGAGTCTCTGATCAATGGACTTTAAGCAGGACTTTTAAAGCAGAAATCCCTTTCTCCTTCTCTCTCTCACTGTCTCTCTCTTTTAGTATTAGTACGGGTCTCATTTCACTCCATTAACAGAAAAAAAAACTCTCTGAAATAAGAAACAACACTTCAATTTGAAGGCTAACTTGTGGGCTGTAGGTAGAGATAGAGGTTAATCTGAGACTCTGGA
Organism: Puntigrus tetrazona; assembly: GCF_018831695.1. NCBI lineage: Eukaryota > Metazoa > Chordata > Actinopteri > Cypriniformes > Cyprinidae > Puntigrus > Puntigrus tetrazona. The sequence goes on from NC_056709.1 coordinate 2,655,698, forward strand.
ATGCTGAAGTTACAGAACGACTGCTTGTATGTTTGCTTTTACGCTAGACATTTTGCTTCACAAAATTAGACAGAATTTACTGCCATTTATGAAATGTAAAAATCACTGACATATTAATAACCAATCATTATTATGATTATTTCTATGTATCCATACAAAAAAAAAAATCATGATTTATACGACCGAATGCGTTGAATGCGTCCATTCTTTTCTGTTCTTAACATGCCCATTAAACTAGGTCAAATTAAGGAATTTTTACAAATATTTAAAAAGTGAGGTAAAACGTTAACCACTCATCATAAAACGTAAAAATTCTTCTTGTCGTCCCATTAAACCAGAGGAACTCAGTATAGGTCACAGGAACTAAAAGTTGTTTAATTTGACAGGAAAAAGTAAGAAGGGGTAACATCACATCACAAGCACCAAAAAAAACTAAAATTATTAATAAACAAATAACAGCTTAAAAGTATGTTATAAGTTTTATTATGAAATGTTCATGTTGATAATAAGCATGTGTGCCGTATTGGATTCATCTGTGTCAGTTTTCACTTTCATCATTTTTGTTTTGACCTGTAATATTAGCCTTAATTTTCTATGGCAGTCATACATTGGTCCCACTGTATCTGATCAACCGTTGATCGACTTCAGCACGTGATTGCACAGGATTCAAATGAAGTTAATGAGTTAAACACTCTCCTGTAATGAAATCCCTAGAGATATGTAATTTGTCATTTTAAAAAGACTCACTGAGAGATTTAATACCACAGCTGCATGCATCTGTTTTTCTTTTTGTTTTACAGTAGAGGTAGAGAATTAAAGGAATGGTTTTATGCCATGACATAAACTGAGCATGTGAGGATATGCTCTGCTTTATTTGTAGGACTGTGCTGCCCACCAGGTGGCACAATCAGTCCAGATCTCAAAATGACTTTGACATCTATCAGTTTATGATATGCTGGAGAATAAAAAAAATATTGCACATTAAAAAAATGGCCTATAATTATTATATTATTAAGCTGTTCATTAACCTATTTCTCCTGGATTATAAAACCCAATACTGTACCTCTTCCCAGATGGTAAAGGGACAAACGTTGTGTTTCCTGGGTGGGTGTGAATATATGTCAGTCTTATGAAGTATTCTAATAAGCTCATCTGCATTTTGTCTCTTTTTTCTCTTTTTACTTTTGATAATACCCCATAGATTCTCTATTGGGTTCAGGCCTTGGTCATTTAACCAACCTTTGGCGTTTTTGGCAGGTGCCAAATTCTGCTGGAAAATACAATCAGCATCAGCAGAAGGAAACATGAAGTGCTCCAAAATTTCTTTTGAAGCAGTGACGTTGGTTTTCAAAAAGCACAATGGACTTGGGCTATGAGCTTCTCCACCCTCCTGTGGTTCAGGAGTGGCTTAATAAGAGGAATACGACTGTAGCCAAATTCCTTGACACATCTGCGTGCGGTGGCTCTCAACCTCAGTCCATTCTTTGTGAAGTTCACTCAAATTCTTGAAACGATTTTGCTTGACAATGCTCATAAGGCTGCGGTTCTCTCATTCGGTTGTGCACCTGTATTAACAGACCATGTTCCTGCTGCATGCTATACACCAGTGGTGCATATTTCATATATACTGTATATCGCCAAGAAACCACCACACGTGATGATCAAGTCAGAGAAAAAAATCTGTTCTAAATCCGCAGATGAGCAGGCTGTATTAACAGCTGTTGATCTAATGCTAATAATCACTGTGATTTCCAGTCAAATTGTAAATGTTAAGTGATGCTGTAGCCTGGATTAATGATGTGCAAAGCTGCAAAAATGAACTCCTTTTTAAAATGGGTCTTTTTCTATGAATTTGTATGAAAGAGGAATTTACTGTCAGATGAATTCAAAGATGCAAATTTTCTGGTAATATTTGCAAGTCTAACCCCATGTCATTTTAAAAGCTTTGTCTGTCTTAATATGTTTTGGCTTGTGACTGTCCCATTGACTGCCAAGTAACACGGTAATGTCAAGGTCCAGAAAAGTATGAAAGACATCTTTAAAATAGTCTGCTATCAGTGGTTGAACCGTAACAATATGAAGTGACAAGAATGTTTTTTTTGTATGGAAAGAAAACAAAAATAACAACTTTATTCAACAAATGATCTCTTCTGTGTTTCGTGCACACCACTGTAGTGCCACTTTGGAGAGTATCTGCTGGATGCAAATAGCATACGCTGTTCTGTGTCAGCCCTGGCAAAAAAAGAATGTTTTCATTCAAATCAAAGCAGAAGTGCACATAAAAAATGTATACTTGTGTCACGGCTGACACAGATTAGTTTTAATCCAGCAAATATTTTAGTTTTCTTTCTAGTCAAAAAATATTCTCGTAGCTTCATAACATTACAGTTCAACCACTGATGGTAGATGGACTATTTTGACCATTTCATACTTTTCTGGACCTTGACAGTGTTCTTTACTTGACAGTCAGTGGTTATTAATAATTACAAGCCTCTAGGTTTTCATCTAGAATATTTTAAATTGCATTCCTAAGATAAACAAAGCTTTTGTCAGGTTTGGAATGACGTGGGGGTAAGTGATTAATAACAAAAGTTTCATTTTGGTGTGAAGTAAACATTTAACTGATTATCTTTTTGGGCACCCACACTAAAAATATTGCAGCCATATATATTTCTTATCAATCTCACTAATTGAAAGCGTCAGTTTGCTGAACTGCTACTTTAGAATGGATATTTTCAAACCTGCTCTGGGTTGTTATGAGTATAATGAGCGAGTGGCATTGATGTTGGTTTGCACAAGGATGAGCATATTCTAGTTACATGTGTAGTTATGCACAGACTTTACTACACACATGTAAACGTATTTAATAGAATGGCCCCAAGGAGCCCAAGATTTATTACCACTTCCACCAACTTTGATCTCAACAGGAAACCAGAAGATGGACTCTGATCTTGTGTAGTTTACCAGGTCAATAAAACACATAATGATCATTAGGGGAAGGGAAATGTTTAACTGTGTTAAAGAAAGTAATCCTTTAGGGATTCTCAAATGTCTATTTAATTGCAACATTTAGATTGAGATTCAGGCCCAGGCAATGGATCAAGACCACAGAAATCTGCAGAACTGTGTCACATGTAGTAAACAGAATACTAAAATATTAAACAATGCTTTATCGTAGATAAAAACATTCTGTTTCAGTTTTTGTCTGGGTGCCACAGCAAGTCCCTGCAGAAGACTGGAGCGTTGATCCGTGCCCATGTTCTCTAGTAGGTTCCGTGGATAATTAGCAGGCTGCCTCTCCCCTCTGTGGCCTCCGCTAATTGTTTGTGTTGTCTGGGAAACCTGAGAACCCTCAGCTTGAAACCAGAGCGGCAAAGCAGGGCCAAAATCTATTAAAAAAAAAGCTTTTTGTTTGTGACTTATGCGTGAGGATGCAATATCACTTTCCAGTACGTTGGTACAGGGGCGCGTTCTGAGCAGCGTAAATAAAACATGAGAGATCAGAACAGGCCACAAGCAGAAAGGTCAAACGATCACTTCGGCCAGAAACTGGACACTACAGGTGAGGCGCTGTGGCATCCAGCCCATCTTGGAGGACAATGGTGCATTCTTGAGGAGGTCACGCTTGGCTCTCCTCAAGGTTTAGTGATGCCAGATTGCCTTGGCAGTGGCCTATATTCTGTCCCTTGTGATAGACGAGAGGACAACTTTGATTTCTGAGAGCTTTATGTTCTTCTCTCCAATACTGAATTACAGGTTCATCTAAAAAAAAAAGTTTACTTTTGTTTAAAAATAAATCTTTCATATATTCTAGATTGATTAAATGTAAAGTAAAACTTTTCTTATGATTAGAGCTTATAGCTCATGAAAGTCAAAAATACAGTATTTAAAAATATGTTAACTTTCCTAAGAGCTATCAAAAAAGGGGTTTACAGAACCAGAAAAGTTCAAGTTCTTTAAAGTATATTCAATTATGCGCTCAATACTTGGTCTGGGCTCCTTTATCACAAACTCCAGCATCAGTGAAGAGTGAATGGAAGTGATCAGTCTGTGGCACTGCTGACACAATTACTGAGCCCACAGCACATCTGGATTGTTGGCTGTTGACTGTTTCTCATCTTTCTCTTGAAAATAACCCATAGATTCCGTATGTGGATTAGGTCAGGCATGTTGGCTGGCCAATCAAGCACAGTACTATCATGGTCAGCACATCACTTGGAAGTGGTCATGACACTGTGGGCAAGTGCTAAAGTCTTGCTGGAAAAAGAAATCAACATCTCCATAAAGCTTGTCAGCAGATGGAAGCATAAAGTGCTCAAATGTTGTGAGATTCTGCTTTGGCTTTGGACTTGATAAAACGCAATGGACTAACACCAGCAAACGCCATGGCACTCCAAGCACATACTGATTTTGTTTTCCTGGGTCAACATATTCTAAAATGTTCATACAACATTTTAATCCAAAATTTAACCTTACCCATGAGTAATGACTAAAATCAGATGAAATGATAGATGACTTACAAGCACCACACACTGATTGAAAGAAACTATAAACTGGTAATCACAGTGCTGTTCCTGGATAAACAAAGATGTTGATCCAGGAAAATGTCACGCGCCGTAAAATCAGGTTCTCCAAATCCTCACTGACTTCAGAAACTTCACACTGGACTTCAAGCAGCTTGGATTTTGTGCCTTTGTAGATTTCTTAGAGACTTCAGACTTAATTTCCAAATGAAAAAAAAAACCTATTGGAAAAAAACAGCCTAGTTGTTTTTCGCTTTAGCCAGATAAGATGCTTTTGACATAGTAGACAGTATTTCAAGCCTCCTTCCAGTCAATTTTGCGTTTAATATGCTTTGATAAAGCAATCTATTAACAGCCAGCCCTTTCAGGAATGACCTTCTGTGATTTAACTTTTTTGTGGATGGTGTCAACTATTGTCTTCTGGACCTTTGCCAAGTCAGCAGTCTTCCACATTATTGTGGTTTCAAAGAGCAAGAGATATCGGAAATTTATAATTTAGGGATGGCCATTGAATGAAACTGAAATGAAAGTATTCTAATATTTTGAGATACAGAATTTTAGTTTTTTGTCTAATTTAATTAATTAATCATCTAATCATCTTCAGAAAAAAACTGCTTTACTTCACATGTAATGAATCTAGAATATATGAAAATGTAACTTTTATAAAAAATACACAAAAAAATAATGAGAATCTAATAAATTGAGACGCACCTGTATATCATACTAGATAACTTACCAAAAATATGCTTTATTATGTTAGTCACTTAGAATATGTCCAATCAAATTTATGATAAGAGTCTGGTTGCCAGAGATTCACAAGTTTTACAGTTTCTGTTATTGCTAGATGGCATATTGTTGCTTGTATATTTTGCAACTTCATAATCTGTATATTTCACTAAACAATATGAAGTGCTGGGTATATGTCACAGTTTGCCCCGTGTCCTGTGTAAACCACCCTCCCATGACCCAGGTTCTGTCTTGCATTTGATTGTTTGATTTGTACCCAGCTGTGTTCCCCAGGTGTTTGAGTTCTCTCTTCGTTATGTATTCAAAGTGTTTCTTGTCCTGTGTCAGATGTCTGTTGTTAATTGCCTGAGCCGGAACCAGTCCACCGTCCGCAGCCCAAGCAAGCCTGTCAATGCCACCATCAGCAGCTCGAGCAAACTCGCCGATGGGTCCTACGGAAGACCAAAAGGGCCATAAGCGGCTTGGAGAGCCGTTCCCGATCCCCATGGATTCCGCTTCCGGAGCATTTCCCAGTTACTGTCAATCCAGTTTTTCAGTCATGGCCAGGAGAGCTGTTGCCAGTCCCTGTTGAACAAGTTCCCCCATCACGACCAGGAGAGCCATTCCTAGTTCCAGTGCGGCATCCAATGAACGCGCCTCCAGAGCGCTCCTCGTGGATTCTGTGGTTCTTCTCTTCACCCAAGAGCCTCTGCTGGTCCTATACAGTTTCCCCTGTATGCTGAGGTTCTGCCCAGCCTTTCCTCGCTTCCTGAGCTTTTGCTGCAAGAGAACCCTCCTGAATTGCCGCCAGAGCCTGCTCCTCCAGAGTTACCGCCAGGGCCCTTTCCCCAAAAAAATTTGGTGGGGGGGCTATATAGTCATGACCTGGTCAAGGCAGGTGGGCAATGGGCCAGGAATGTGGTCATCGAGCTTTCTGCCCTGCCATGGCCAACTAGACCGCCTGATCCACAATTACTGCCTGAGACTCCTGATCCACAATGGCTGCCTGAGACTCGTGATTCACCATGACTGCCCAAGATTCCTGATCCACAGTTCTCCTTCTGAGAGGGGGAAGTTTGTCCTGTGTCCTCTCGTCTGTCTTGCCTTTAATTGTTTGATTTGTCCCCAGCTGTGTTTTATTTGTTAATATTCATGTCATGTGACCATTAACCAACTGATCAAATGCTGATAGCATGATGCATTATTAAAATTTTTAATTGAAAAAAAAAATGTTGAATCTCAGAACATTTACTTTACATTTACATATATATATTAGGTAAGAGAAGAACAATAAACAATAATTAAAATAAAAATGCGATTCATCAGTAGTTGATGCAATACTTGCTTTAAACCTGAAATGAGTGTTTTTGTAAATCTAGTGGTCAAATGCTGTTTAGCCACCTGACTAGTGACTGATTAGTCACCTGATTAGAGTCAATAAGTTGAAAATAAAACATTGCTATTGTGTGAACCATAAATATGTGCACATACATTTAATATTCTTTCTACAGTATATTGTACTATTTTATATCAGGTTCTGTATATTGGGAACACTTAATTTCTAGTGATTATTATCGATTTAATTCCAAAGATTCTATTGAAACTGAGCTGATCTATACAATGACGTCTCTGCATTCATGAAATGACTTGGTTGATAATTGAGAGTTTAATCTTGTCATTATACATTCTTGTCACTTTATTCTTCAAATGTGATACTGTTCAGTGTTTTGACACAATATGTATTGTTAAAAGCACTATATAAATAAAGGTGATTGATGATATTTTGTACATTTACGTCAGACAAGTTCACTTGGTCCAGCTACCACACCCAGCAGGCACCTTGGTATCAATTTGTGATATTGACTTCCATTCCTATAGCTTTCAAGTGATTCTAATCCTTATCATATGCTTACTTCTATAATGTCCTATTCTGTATACTACTGTATATGTTGTTTTGTTCATTTACGGCTAGAGATGTTGTGTAGTGCTTGGCATTTAATTGACTTATTTCTGACTTTATTGTCTGAATAATCTCAGGCACACTGACACATATTGACTGGCTTAAGAAACATTTCACCACATAATCAAGATATATGAAGCCCAATTCCACAGCCTAATGGACTGAGGGCCATTCCATAATTAAGGGAGAGCATTCAGTGCTGAATAAATCCAATTCAGATCCTATTCATACTATTAAACAGCACTCTACCATTCGCGGAACGCTGCTCCAAATATGGATTGACTCTTAGTGAGTATAAGCTTATTTCAACCTGATTCCATTGTTACTTGAGGAGGCTTTGCATCTCTCAGCCTCTAAGTAAGTCTTTGTTGATTATAATACTATTTAAAACCTCTCTCCCAATGAGAGGAAACAAATCCCCTTTAAATACAAGCAAATTAATTACATCTCAATAAAGCTTCCTTTTTATGTCAGGCCTGAGGGCTCATTCAGAGGAAAATTACATTCATATTTGTGCAGGTGAACAAAAATCCACTGTTGGTCTTATTTGCAAAAGGTGTGTAAGGAACAGTTAACAGAAATCATTGCATACACAGGATTTGCCCGGGTTGTAGGTTGTAAGAGGTGTGTGTAAGGTTTGTTCCTTCCTCAAGACTTCAATGTCTTTACTGTGAATGATGAGACACTGAGGCTCTTGTGAAGACACCAAGCCTGAGCAGGCCTCTCCTAGCAACTGCAGCAACAATATCCATTCATTCACCCAGAGTGTTCTGCTTTGAATATAGCTCAGAAAAGAGCCAGAGTCCTTAGGCATTAATTTGTAACTGCAGGCTGCAGAAAAGCTGGGTGATGTGAGGTCCACTTTAAAGAAAAGAGGTTTTGTGCTCCCAATGCTGAATCTCTAAACTTTTACATTTTAAAGTGATTTCATGCACACTGAGTATAAATTCTGGGGCTGCATATGAAAACTGTTTGACTTGAAAGTGGTGATTATTCTATGGAAATATGGGAAAGCACCTTAAATCTCAACGTTTGTATACTGATTGTTCATGCAAAAATTAAAAGTATGTCTTAATTTACTCATCCTTATTATTCAAATCCACAAGACTTGGATTTGTCTTATGATTTGGATGTTTATCTTTGAAACTCAATAAGGAGATTTAAATGAAATATGCAATAGCTGACCCTCCGCTGAAAGAACAGATTTAATTTAGGCTTTTATGCACATTTTAGTCATCGATCAACATATGTACTTAGCGGGTGCTAAATGTTAACTGTTAAATTCACTTGGATATTTTTTTATAAAAGTTTAAAAATATTGTTGAAATTATTTTTTTTATTTGGAGGATAAAATGTGATGCATCAAGTATCATGTATCAAGTATTATTATTTGGATGAACTATTAATAATAATAACTTGGAACTATCAGAAGGCCAAAAAGGAAACAATGGTCAAAACGAATTAAAGAAAAGGTGCTAAATTTATCTTGGTCCAAATCTACTTTGCCATTTTAAAGATGTTGGTGCGCCGGGGTGCATTATGTGAGTAGATTGTGCCTATTTTCTTAATAAGTGGGTCTTTTTGGGTGTAATAAATTCATTTTCTAGTTAAATACGCTGGACGGGAAAATGACTTTTTGAAACTAGCAAACAAACTTGCTTTACCTATGGGTGATTATGATAGGGTCCAAATGGTTTGATGTTGATCATTTGGCTGAATCCACTGAATTCATATGCATGGTGGTGTTATGTTCTTTTTTGTTATTTATCTTTGATTGATTAATTGATTGCTTGATTGATATGGAAGCCCTACTCTTTGGTTTTGTAGTGTATTAAAGTGCAGCATTAACATTCATATAGGTTTAAATTATTATTTGGATGAACTATTAATAATAATAACTTGGAACTATCAGAAGGCCAAAAAAAGGGGAAAAATGGGGGAGGGGTGTATTTTATATTGTCATATGCATTTTATCATATGCACTTATGTCAGTGAATTAATAAATAAATTATTTGATTGATACTTTTTATCTACCTCTTGTGTTCATACTATATTGCCAAATACAATATGGCTAAGTTTTGGTACAGGTTTATTGGTATGGGTAGGTTTAAGGGTGGGTGCGTTTTAAGGGATGGGTCAACAGTGTAATTATAAATGTAATTACTGAAATTATTACAGATATAATTACATGCATGTATGATTTTAAAAAATAGAATATAAGTGTAATGGTAATGCATTTATGTACACGAAAAGTACATTGTACCAAGTGGTTAATTTAAATGTAAAAAGTATATAGTATATAACAAAGAAGTTGAATTGCTGACCTTTCAAACCTGTCCTGGAGGCAACCCTCCCACGCAGATTTTGTCTGCCTTATCACATAAACCTAATTTAGGTTTTTCAGTCTCTGCTAATGAGCTGAATAGTTGAATCAAGTGTGTTTGATAAGGGAGACATACAACATGTGCAGGACAGGTTTCAAAACCACTGGTATAGAGCACAGAATGCTGCTCCTTGCAAAGCAAGAAATGGAACAGCTGGTTTCATGTTACAGTGACAGAAGCATATTTAATGTGCCTCTACCTTTCCAGCATTCATGACCACTGAAGACTATCATAATACATCCTAAATCAATTGGATAAGAGTGCAAGCAGGCAGATAGTCAGTAATGCTGTGATTGATGAGATTGATGTGAATATTTGTAAGCTGATAAGCCTCTTTTTTCTCTCTTCCCTCTCTCGTTTTCTCGAACAGCAGAAGGCATACAACATTAAGCAGCAGAGTGTGAAAAACGGAAAGCACCTGAATGGAGTGGGTAAGTCTACACTTACGCATCCTTGAGAACAATGAAAGCAGCCCAACAGCCCTGCAGAGGAACAATGCAGTGTTGCCACGGCTCCTTCTGTTCCATGCAAATGTCTTTGACCTTGTTTCTTGAGTCGTCATGGGTCAAAAAAACTTGTTCCAGCTTCCTGACATAAAATAATCATAACTTGTCATGTGTCACTGACCCTAAAAAGATTCAAATATGCAATAAGAAAAAAAAAAAAATGTTTTAATACATGTCAGGTTTTAATACACCCCATTTTCTTTTAAATAATGTTACAGTACTAATATGAAGTTCTGCATTCAATTATATACACTTTTGTTGACGTCATAGTGTCATTATTATCTTATATAACCAACAAATACCCATAGAAGCCCTATTTCCAGAGACAAAAAATAATAGTAATTCTGTGGATAAACAAGTTGAGCCTGACCTGATGATCATGTCTAGAGATGTTTTATTGAATCCAATATGTAATCTTTAAAGTAGAACAACATGTGATCATAAGATTATTCTTGGTATATGTATTTATTTTAAATTGCGCAAATATGTGAAGGATGAAAGCTTCTTGGTCATCTAATGGTTAATGTGAGGTTTAGCAGAAGAGCAAAAGAGGGATTAAGCCCTCTGCTAATCCTATCAGACTCCTAAGAAAGAGAGAGAGAGAGAGAGAGAGAGAGAGAGAGAGAGAGAGAGTGTGTGTGTATGTGAAAAATAAAGTTGGGAGGAGCAGGAGGGGTGTGGCTTTGATGCCCAGTGGTCACATGACTGTTTACACTGTGAGAGAGGAGGCATGTGGGTGAAGAACAGCAGAAATTCTGGAGAAACGGCCCTCACATAAACATGTAGGATCTAACACACACATACATGCACACAAACACAGGAAACAGCAGAATGGACCAGAGAGTTGAACACAGTTTTTATCCTTCTGAGGGCCAGCCCAGCAGACCCAGAGATGTGCTTGTTAAGTCAGGTAAGAAAGAATCAACCGAGATGCGGCTGAGATTACAGGATGCTGTTATAATGATGCTGTGTTATGCAGTGAATACCAATGATAAGAACATTTGTACTCTTATAATAGAATACATTTCCAGTAGTGCATACTGCATTATTACAATGTAATAACTGAGCGACAATGTAGTAATTACAGGTATATAATGCTTTTGAGAAGTTGCTGTAGCTAATACAAGACAAACTAAAAAGGCAAAAGAATGACACAAAAGACACTTGAACAAATCAGTTCAGTGAGAAACAGGGAGCCATGCTTGCTCTGGGCGTAGTGCCCAACTTTTTACTCGGGGTGTTTTGCTGTAAAGTAAGGCAACAAACTCAAAAACTCTTTGATAGCCATTAGAAAGTGAACATTTGTCAGTTTTTTTATGCACTGATGATAAAGATGCAGCAATTTTTAGGCGTCAGTAGCGTATGATAAAACAATCCTTAAATCGTATTGACCAACAGGATCATCTTTCAAAAAAAAACATTGTTTTGTTTTGTTTGGGGTTTTTTGTAATGTTTTACCAGCAGTATCTTGCCGTGTGTTTGTTTTAGCCGAAAAAGCACAAGGTCCACAATGCATTTCTGTCTGACCATGATCGACACCAATAAACTCTGCTTTGCGTATTTGAACAGTTATCTTAAATCATCCATCTCTGAAAGCCCAGCTTTTAAACAAACACGCCTTTCACCAACACACCTTGGAAGTCTATTACGCAGTTTCTTTGTGAAATGAATCTTAAAGGGATGGTCACCAAAAATAATATTCAGTCATCTTTTACTTGAAATCAAACTTACTTTTTCAACTTTTTGTAATCTTATTCTATTTTATTCTATTCGTCTAATATGCTCATGACAATACATAAATCAATAAAAACCTAGCTAGCACAGTAAAAAAGAAAATGACAAAGTTACAAAACTGCATGTTAAACTCTTTTTATTTATTCATCCAGAAATAGGTTATATTGTGTTATTGACCATAAAGACTGCTGGACTGCTTCTTGCTGGGCACCTTTATAATGCAAATTCCCTGTCTGAGAGCTGTGCCTAAATTTTATGGCTTGCCAAGGGCTAGCATTCAGTGAGGATTATGGGAAATAGCACTGCACTCCACACACACACACCCATGGGAGAATGGGATCCCAGGGCATCCTCTGAGAATGCTGATATTGCCATGACAACTGTCAGCATTCTGTTTGTATACAATCCATTCTTGAAACAAACTTCTTATATAACAGAGGATTTTTTTGTCCAAACAAAAATGGTCTTTTTAATACTGAATACCTGGTAGTCACTGGGACAATTTAGTGATGCAGAGGAATCTAAACTGTTCTACCAAATATGAAGTCAACATCCTTTTAAAAAGGTCCAGTTATTAATTGATTGATTGATTTACATGAAACACATTTTAATATTAATTTTGATCCATAAAACACATTTAAAAAGTCAGAATTTCTTTTAACTCAAACAATTAAAGTTTGTTGCTTTTAAAATTTTAAATAGGCTAATCCAAATGGGGCTTTTTCACCTTTGGTTAAACATGTGCGTAGATAATTCAATTAAAAATCAAAGAAAAATTCTGAGAGCATAATTTATTTGCCACTTCTTTGGATGTGTACAAATATAGAAGTGAAATTAATCCTAATTTTTTATTTTATAAGACTTTAGTGTCACTTCCTTTTTAGGAAAGCTGTATATATTTTGAAAATATCAAAATAGCATATTAATGCGTAATACCATCTGTTACCGTCATTGAAGCGTGGTTCTGTACTTTTTTTTAAGGGTTCATCAAGATAGTTCACCCAAAAAATGAAAAGTTTTAAACAAATGTTAAGATATTTTGATCAATTTTGAGGGCTCTCTTAAACTCCCACAGACAGCAAGGATCCTAACATGACTAAGATCCGGAAACGTAGTAAGGACATTGTTAAAGTAATACAAGTGACATTCATGGTTTAACCTTAATTTTTACAAAGTTACAATATAAATTTTTATGTATGCAAAGAAAAAAGCATTAATAATTGCTTAATAATTATCTCCACATCCCCCTTCAGCGATTCTGGCAAAAATGACATATATGTACATGGTACAGTATGTACATGGATATGTTGTTATGTATGTTAAACTCTCAAAAATGGCAATATAGGGTAATGCGGAGACGAAAAATTGTTGAGTAAAATCTTTGTTTTCTTGTTTGTTTTCTTTGCGCACAATCGCGAACTATCCCTTTAACATCTTGTCCCTCAAAGCATATTAACATACTTTCTATCTATAGGCTTACTGAATTGCTCTCGGTTATGCTGAGCATATAAGGAAACACCTGCTGTAGCCCTTCACAAACAGACACCAAACGAATCTAATTAACATCGCTGTTTATCATCTGCAATTCTTGGAAATGAGCTCAGATCTGATCGGCAGAAACCCACGACTTCCCTGTCTGTGTAACTCCTGGGTTTGTGGGGGATGTTGATAAATACATTATGCCCATAATAGAAGGATATTCACTTTCAGAGCAGACACAGTCCACCCTCTGCTGCTCTTCACCATGTTACTGATCCCTAATCAATGAGATCAAGGACAGTCTTCCAGAGCGCCAGATTGTGTAGAATTACAAAACGTACTGTGCCTTGTGTGTATGTGTACGTATAAGTGCTTTTATTTCATACTGTAGTCTATCTGTATGCTCTGAACACAAAATAGCACACAAAATGGTTTGTATTTCACATAATATTCATGCTGGCTACAGCCTCGCGTAGCTTATTCAGTTAAAAGCAAGACAGATTCATTAGCCATTACTGAAAGAGACACACAAACATGAAATAAACACTTGATGTCTACAAATATCGCTCATATTTAGTTCTCCTGTCTGACCTAGTTGTTACGACACAATCTCTGCCCAACCAGTGAGCACGGATTCATTATCCTTATAAACATGGTCTGTATGAATATAGCATTCCTTCAAAGAGCCATATCAAGGGAAAGGGAAAATTACAACGTTGAGTACAGTTGTATTTCTGCATAGATTTTTTTTTACTGTGGGTTACTGTGCTGAGCAGCCTATTGCTAGGTTGGGTTGTTAAGCATGAACGTAAGCAACCATAAACGTAAACTGTGATTTCCATGTTTTATGGGTTCATGCAGGTGTAACTACAGGTGTAATAGTTTATATATATATTATGGTTTTATGTTTATATGAGCTTGTGTCTTTAAATAAATATATAAGGTAAAGAAAGGTAAAGGTAAAATATATATATACAATGGGAACATTTGGTCTTGGTGAATATCAAGACCTGGTGTATATCAGTACACACACACACACACCACCATTAATTGAAACACAGAAATGTGTTGTGAACTCGCTAACCTCTGATACTAAACCCTGGGTCACAAATACTTTCACATGCATGAATTCCCGTCACCATCTTGCCTGTCATCATCATCGTTTCATCCCTGTCCTCTTCTCATGCACTCAGATTGAGAAGTGCTAAGAACTGAGCTCAGCTTTTTTTTTTTTTTTTTTAATATTGAATGGTGGAGACTGTCTCTGGTTCCTCCTCCAAGCATAGCATTGTTCTAAGCAAGCTTCAATGCATATGACACCTGATCTGCTGTCACTGTAGCACAGATCACTGCACTTTTAATCTGTCCTATCCTTAGGGGAGTGCCTCTACCCATGATCCACTGCTTTGCATTCTGGATCCGGACGCAAGTTTGTCCTTTAGTGGTGATGAAGTACAAATGTGTCAGGTCTCATTTCACAATTACTGGGCAATCAGTAAATTAATTAATGCTGTAAATTGATTAAATGTGATTAATCATATACAAAATAAATGTTTCTGTTTAAATAATATATATGTGTGTACTGTGTGTTAAATGTATATTTATGTACAAAGAAATACACAAATGCATGCATATATTAAGAAACAATATATTTAGGAAACATGCTGGTACATATTTTTTAAATATATGTGTGTGTTTATATAAGCATATTAAATACGCAAAATACACACAAACATTTATTATGTAAGTATAACTTTTATTTTGGAATGTGATTAATCACAATTAATCATTTGACAGCGCTAAAATGAATGAATGAATGAATGAATGAATAGATCATTAAAATAGCTTGACTCAGCAGAAGGAATTATAGAGTTATGGTGTTTCCACCCAAAACCCAGAAGATCACAAACTCTGCATGTCCACCTGTGACCTTCAGAAACCTGTTTCAGCTCACATGGAATCATTTAAACTTGGCAACGACAGACTGTATGTAGTAGTTTAAGTGTAAATGCTGGTACTCTGAGGTGGGTTGTTTGTGCTGCACCATCCCACTTCCCGCTGTTTATTATGTTCTCCTTTTGCGTCATTCTTTGCCTTTCTGCTCCCAGTAAAAAAAGAAGTCAAAAGGGAAAAAGCCACTTCCTTCCTTTCACATTGTTTTCTCTCTGTCCTCAGCCTCAGCATATGCAGATATCCAATGGGAACAGCCTCATCAGCCGAGAAACCCGGAGAAGGATCCGTTCGGTTACCCTCATCGTGAGATCCCCCCATTGGCCAGTTATGCTCCTCAGCCTGATTACATGACAGCGGATGATGATCTCATCAAGCCTAAAAAGCTGATTAATCCAGTGAAAGCCTCTAAAAGCCACCAGGAGCTTCATCGGGAGCTGCTTATGAACCATAAACGGTATGAGGATACCCAAGTTTACAGTACATAAACAATCTTGCAATGTTGCAGGCTGCCCATGATGGCTTCTGTGATCATGCTTTGCAATCTGGTTGTGAGTCCAAAATAGACTGATCTGCACTCATATGCAAGTCCCTGTAAATCATCTGTTCAATAGAAAAAAGCACTCACATTCAAAGAGAAGAACAATTTTTTAAAGGGAGGTTATGTTAACAGAAATTCAATCCTAACCAAATCAGAGCCATGGGTTATCATTTAGTTTTACCTGGAAAGTTCCTACTTCAGAATTCAGAAATTTCAACTATGATACAAAAGGTATGGCCTGGAAAATCAAGTGCACCGTGTAACTACAGAAGAGTCAAGTTTTAAATAGTAATTATATCAAATCTTATTAGAATTTGTTAAGCATAATGCTGATGGTCTAATCAAGTTCAATGATCTATGCCAAGCTACAGCTAAAAGTGCTACCGCCAGACCAAGAGACTGGCTGAGTGAATTAAACTGTACAGGGCTTTGAATATTAGCCTTTTTAAAT
This sequence comes from Puntigrus tetrazona, assembly GCF_018831695.1. Lineage (NCBI taxonomy): Eukaryota > Metazoa > Chordata > Actinopteri > Cypriniformes > Cyprinidae > Puntigrus > Puntigrus tetrazona. The sequence goes on from NC_056709.1 coordinate 2,671,952, forward strand.
TAGCATGTTTCTTTAAGTGTATTTGAATTTTGCCACAGTTCACTCTTTGGTGTAAAGAACACAATTTACCGTATTTATCCATATTGTGTATAGTAAGTGTATAGTTAGTTACTTTCTAATAACTGTACACTACAGACCTGTTTCTGTCTAAAATCTCACTGCTGGACATGCACTCAAGAGCATACTTGAGTTCTGTCTCACATGATCTGCAGCATAAACAGCAAAACTGTATTGTTGGCCACTTTAGATAAGTGCTCATATCCCTTGTGTCAAAACACCAAGGCGAGATCCAAGCGGGATGTGAAAACTATATCTCTAATTCTTCTGTATTGGTTGAGCTTTACGTTCTTTAAATTTTAAAACCTCTTAAAGTGTCTAGGAAACAAAACAACTGAGGGAGGGTTAAGGATAAAGGGGCTTCTGTTGCCCACTCCTGAGGGCTTTAGACCCCTAGGCTCAGACAGAGAGAGTGTGTTCACCTTTACCACATTTACTGGTATTACAGAAGTAGGGGGTGGCATTGTGGTGTACTGCTACCAAGCAACTGCACAGTGCTAATCAAAATACTTGCAATGTGAGCATGGGAAAAACTGAAGGTTTTTCCATTCAGCACATTAAAGTCTTGGGCTCGAGATTGCACGTGCCATTGCAGTGTAAACTGATGGGCATATATAGTCATATCTGAAACAGAAAATTCATAGATACCGTGATATTTCCTTCTGACATCGGACGTCTGCCGGCTTCCACAAAGACGGACATACACTCCACATGAGAAGCGTTAATTAGACGTTTTACTTTTTACTACATTTACTAATTGAAATGTAGCTAAACTAAATTGTTTGCAACTGCTTATAACTACTATATATATGTGGTGAGTGGTCCCCCTCAAACAAACACAGTCCTGATATCCTCAACCATAAACCTGCATTTTTGGCTCTGCAGGAATGGAGCTGCCAACCAGACATCCTTAACTTTCAACCAGACATCCTTAACTTTCAACCAGACATCCTTAACTTTGCCCAGTACGTAGTTATTCCAGCTATCTCATGCGCCGAGGCTAATGCTAACCAATGTAGTCAGAGACAGCATAAGTGGAGGACCTATTTATTAGAGGCTTTCATTACAGAGAAGAAGACACTGTTTGTGTGGGTTCATTCGTTAGTGTGTGCCCTCTGTACCACTACAAAACACTTTAAGCCTCGGAGAGCTTACTGGCACAGTGCCGTGTCGGCCATTAAGCGGGTATCTTTTAGTCACTGTTGGCACTTGTGCCTCTTTGGTGCTCAGAGACCCTGCAGAAAACAGTCAATCTGTAGAGGACATTAAGAGAGAGAAAAAGAGATGCGGATCTCACATGCGCACATATAACAGTGGGCATCAAAGGTGGCACAGTAGGCACAAGGGTGGCGGAGGAAATAGGTCACTCTCAGAACAGTACCTCTTTTATCAAGCCTTTTCAAGATAAGCTTTTTATGTGCCAGTGATGTTGCAGAACTCTTTACTAAAAGAGCTACCCTAAACACCGACGCCATCACTCAAGGAAAGTGATGCTAAAAGAAAATGCTAAAGGGGGAGAGACAAATTCGTCTCAGATGTCACTGTTAGCCATGATAGGAAAAAAGACACCAACAATAGATCATTTCAGGGATGGATCGATGCCAGTGATCTGAACAAGGTTTAGCAAGCGGCTATTTATAGCCGAGAGCTGAGATAGGACTAAAGAGCTGCATGCTATTATTATGAGGGCTCTCAGGAGCTGTTTGGGGGCTGATGTCTCTCTTGTTATCTTCATTAACTGCCCCTTGTGTTTATTTGTCGTTGTCTGGCTGTCTCTTCAGTTTGAAGGACACCATCTAAATTAGAAAGGATACTAATTGGAACTCCCACATGTGCTGAACTCCAAACAAACGCACACACACACATCCTTTCCCTTCTCTCAGCACCTGTGGCGCCACCTCCCTGTGGAGAGAACAAGCTCACACGTAATTTAATTATCAGTCTCTCTGTGTGTGTGTGTACGCGTATGTCTATCCTGGCAGTATAGTTAATAATTATCACTCGTGTTAGCAGGAGATTGGCACCTTGAGAAAATGAGAGCTTATTCACTTTTGGTAATAGATGGAAGGCTCATATATATTCAGTTAAGCTGCACTTAGACAAACAAACACACAATTAATACGTCGTGGGCTGTCAAAATGAGCCCATTATCAATAGGATGTGCCTCAGCTACGATTAAGATGGGAAGTCGTAACATTGGGATGAGAACAACTAATGGCTATTCTGCATTACATGAAAAAAAAGAAATGAGTACTAATTTTATAGACTATAATATATTATAATAGACACACACACATGCTGGTATCTGTGGTATACTCTCCCTAGACGTAATGGTTTTTATACTTTACAGACTGTTGGTGCTAATGCCCTACATCTATCAGGAAACGTTCTGCTACTTCAAATTTTCATTAAACTTTCATTATAGCTTTTTAAAAAATGGAGACATGGGGTAATGTCCTGAAAAGTCACATTTTCCTTGTCATACCTATGTTCCTTGTCATACCCATGTCATCATACAACTTTATGTCCTCATTTGTCACAAAAATGCATGCACACACACACACACACACGCATATGTATTACAATTACTGCTTAAACATGACAATACTGCCACCTGCTGGATGATTGACGGACTGTTTCAGATAAAGATGTGATCTATTCTATTCTATTTTATTCTATTCTATTCTATTCTATTCTATTCTAATCTATTGTTTGTTTTATGTATATATTTTTTTTCATTTTCATTCTCTTATATTCTGTCTAATTATCCCATACCAATCTAATTCTATCATTTGTTGTTGTTTTTTTGTATGTTTGTTTATTTATTTATTTCCCCCCATTTTGTTCATTTATATTCAAGCGGTGTTGGTGTAGAGAACAAGCCAGAACTGCAACGCGTGTTGGAGCAAAGGAAGAGAGAGCAGATGATAAAACAAAGAAAGCAGGAGGAGGAGGCCAGGAGGAAAATCTCTCCATTGGAACAGGAGCTTCTCAAGAGACAACAGAAACTAGAGGAGGTAGAAAACATACAATCAAAGAATGTGTGATACGGACCTAGACTAATGAGGGTCAATATCCTCTTTCGTTATTTCATGTATTTAGGAGGTCCTCGTATCATATTTACTGGCAAACCGGCAACCAAACATGCACCAAATAATGTTTATATCTGTTACTCTATGTACTGCAGCTGGAAAAAGAGCAAGCACGATTGGAGGACAGCAACTGCAGTGCTCCGGAATTCATAAAAGTGAAGGAAAACCTGAGACGAACATCGTTTACAAGTTCTGGAGAGAAGGAGGTGTAGGGGCATAAACAAAGACTGGATCCAGGTGTACCTGCGCACAGCCAGTAACAGAGAGCTGCTGCAGCTCCTAAACACCACCCACACAACTCTGCTTCTCTACTTCCTTTTTCACACCAACAATGCACTCATCTCTTTCTGTGGGAGCTTCAGAGAGGCCAGAGATGAGGACAAGACCCGAAAGGTCCTCTGCTGCGCCTTCATATTAGAAGGAGGTTGATGTTTAAGAGGCTCTGCGAGAGGCTTGATGGGTTAAAGATTGACTTTTAAAAGAGTTTGTGTGTATGCACGGATGGACAGCTATGTTCTTGTTCTGCCACATTAGATGAAAAAGTCCAAACAAGGTACAGGGATTAGTTTCAGAGCGGAAAACACAGGCTATTTCTCTCTAAATGACAGGCAGAACACGTATACGGCGGCAATTAGACAAACAATATCAGTATTACAGGCAAACTGCTTTTTTATTAAACCGCCAAATATTTGTTAATTGCCTAATTTTAAACATCGTCTCTTATACTTAACAATCAGCACTTGTCACTTTTAAATGAAAATATAAGAACTGCGATTATTTTCAGCTTTCATCACCCTTGATGTGCAGTATAACACCTTGCAAAAAGATTTGTAAATTTTCTCCTAGTAAAAAAAAAAGAAAGGCGTTAATAAAATAAACATAGATCATCACCACAGTGATGGCTAAAATAATGATGCACTTTTACATGAAGCTAACCATTTAATTTGACTCGTCATACATTTTCTGGTTTGTGCTTACTCCAGTGCCTTTGTTAAAGCAATGCAACAGGAAAGGCTGCCTGACTGTTACTGTGGTCCAATGTATGTCGCATAGAATTTTGTTCAAAGTCGTATCTTTATGAAACGTTCACTAATAAAACACTTTTACATCGTTTGGGTTTTCAAAGCACACAGAAAAATTGAAATATGTCATTTCTGCCTTTTCTAGCCATTGTATAATGCAATGATCAATGTTTTTCTTTAAAGTTAATTTAATTCTCATGTTGTTGCCGTCAAAATCATAAAACAAATATATTGGCTACTTACTATTTTTTTTTTTTTTTTTTTAGCTTTAGCCGTGACCTTTTTAATTGTTATAAACAGAGAACTTACGTGATAAAGTACACATGCTACATATGAATAAAGATATTAATGGTTCTTTCATTTTGTGTTACGTTTTCCTGAATTGGGTTGAATTCACTCATTCACTTTAAACCATTCATTTAAAAAGCTTTTGCACATACACATATGCAAAAGAAAAAAAAAAACATTTGATATATCTACATGCACCAAGTTAACAATAAACTATCAAGTTCAGCCCGGTACTATTTAGATGCTGCCAGCTCTGTGTCTGCAGGGCCAGGCACCCAGACTTCTCGGTTGTGGAATTTCACAAACGTCTAAAGTGAAACAGTAGAGAATAATGTGTGTGTGTGTTGTGTGTGTGTTGTGAATTTTAAGCAGATGGTTTAAAAGTGAAGTGGCGTGATGATACAGGAGGTCACAGGGCCTGGTTTGAGGTTATCATGCTCGGTTTCACTTTAATGGGTCCTCTGAGTTTTTTTTTTCCACTGATGGAAAGTCTCCATCTCGCCCTTCATCCAGCTTCTCGATAGCTTCTTAATTAGAAGGACAGGTAACACTATACCCTGAATCACAAGACCCTTTGTCCACAAAAACACGCTATCCACTTCTAATCTGTTTAATCCCTAAGAATCTTCAGGATCCGATTTGTTGTGCTCTAGTAAACAAGGGCTAAATTGTTTGACGTGAGGCGGTTGCGAACCTGAACTGAACAATGGCACGCCTGAACTACTGGCAACACAACAGCCTGAACATGAACACAGTGTTTCAGGGAGACGCTGCAGGTGTAAATAAGACCGTGCTAATACACAATGCATTTGCTATTAGTTATTAACGCAATATGATTTAAATTTGACTTTAAAATGTGATTAATATAACATTAATATGGCAAATTATGCATTTTCAGAATTATGCATGTTCAGAATTTGTATTTTTTTTTAAAGAAGTGTCTTATGATCATCAAGGCTGCACTTGATTAGTTAAAACGGTAATATTGTAAAATATCATTCGGTTCAAATATTATAATTTCTAAAAAGAAGAAGACCTGGTGTAAACCTATTACATTACATTTAGACATTTTGAATTATTATTATTATTATTGATGCCAAGGAAAAAGGGATGCGCATGGGGTGACCATTAAACAGCTTATTTTTTATCAAAATACAGGCAATAAAACTGGTATGAAACACAAAACAATCATCACAGCTCAAAAAACGGCTTATTGTATCCCTCTGTAGTTTTATTGTATTCTCACGTTTGTCCAACAACTATTAAAAAAACCTTTTAAATATACTGCAGCCCTCTTGACAACTTCCTCATTTGACTGCGATAGCTGTATAGGCAACCATATAAAGTGTTAAATCAATCACATAACCAGTATAAACAAGCTTAGACAGAAAGTAATTTAAGTCTGTATGTAATATTTAAGTTAATATGACAGAATATTTGCATATTATTAATGTACTGACTCACAAGTGTACAAACCTGCTGTCTCTCGCCGGCTTGGCTATGGAGCAGTGTTTACATTTCATAGTTTCCGATAACATCTTAAGATGAACAGCGTGCCCGGTGTTGGCTCAACCGCGCTTTGGTTTGGGTAAATGTACATTCCTGTTTTGGTTCAGTTCAATCTGTCGGGGCGGATGCTGAAGGCCACACCCCTGAGAAACGAACGCTGTGGCTGCTGATGCTGCTGTGGGAGGGGCTTGACTCTCAGGTGAGGTACAAAGCGGCAGGACTCTGAGCTCGGAGCTGAGATCAGACATGGGGCCAACCAGACAGGTGATACTAACGCTGCTCGTCCTGGTGTTTGTGACCTACGTCTGTGAAGCAGGTATGAGAAACTTTTCCTTTTTAATTCGTTCATTCGTGATGAATTGAAAGTTGTTGGTTTTTTCATTAATAATGGTAGTTTTTATGTATAAAAATACAAAATCGCATATGTATAATCTATTCGTGTAAATTATTGATAAAATACATGGATGTTCATTATTTCATATGCATTACTTATCTTAGATTAAACATTAATCTATTAAGCATACCATTTATTCTGCTGCTTAAACTGTTATAAACGATGCTATTAAATGAATTACGATTAAGAGTAGGAAAAAGATTACATACACAGTTACCATTTTATTTATTAAGAGAATAAAATCTATTTTTTGTTGTTTTTTTGTTTGATTTTGGGTTTTTCTATTATCGCCCCAACATAGATAGTAGAAGGTTCCCTATGAGAAACTGATTATTTACTTACTTACTTACTTTAGCGCTTCTCCGGAAGTCTTCAGCAGTGGACTTTCTGAGGTCTGGACGAGAGAGGCGGGCATTGAGATGTCAACAAGGAGGCTGTAGCGCTGAGGACAGCGAGGCAGAAGAACTACTCGAGGCCAACTCAGATTACGTGAGTACAGATGCGCAAAAGTTCACAGCAGCTATCTTGGAGGGTATTTAACATCACTTTGCAGATCCGTCTTTTAAAAGTAAAACCATCTTGGAACCTGTTTTACTGACAGACGTATCTGATATATACTTTAAGCTCATTTCTGTTGCATATGGAACTGAAAAGCACCTGAAACTGATCTATTTTCTTTTATTAGGAGCAAGACAACTCAAAGATGTTCTTTAATGATGGATCACAAGTGGGGGTGCTTACGGTAAGACTCCCAGTCCGTCACGCAATGCACTATAAATAAAGAAATACGCTGAATTATGTTTATGTTAATTCAAGATTTTTACCGAACTATAAGGATGTTTTGGGAAAAAGACAAGAAACTGCTTAATAAGTATATTATTGCTGCGTGCTGCATAATGTGTGATATATTACTGTGGACAATGGACAATGTTCCCTGGAAGAAAGACAGTACTGTATTTCCAGCGCTCGCTCGCATGTCTCCATTACTGACATGTAAAGTGGAAAGTAACACGATCCATCCATCGTGAGTCTTCTCTGAATTTCTTCCCTTTCTTTTTGCCCACCTCTCAGAGGCCTGACGGTGAGCCACAGGGAGAGGGTTCAGGTATGTAGCCCTGCGGCTCACGGCTTCCACACGGTGGGAAAGAAAGAGAAGGCCTGGGGCAAACTCCACTCTACTGCATCACTGGATACAAGCACGGGTGCTCAGAACATGGAGTAACGTCGGATACCATAATAATATCATAGCATGTGTATAGAGAGTAGAGTGTTTCGGATGCTGCGTTTTTGCATACATAGAAAGTCACACTGAAAAGGATTCAGTCTGAGATGGATAAGTTTCTCATGTAATTCTAACATAGATGGTGGTGTCAACTTTGGTGCTTTTTAAAGAATGCTGCTGAAAGCTGTTGTACAACCTCTTATGACACTATAGTCATGGTGCTAAATTGACATGATTCATTTTAGTGAACAGTGTTTAAATACTACACAAATTTAAAGAAGGAACCTCACAATATACTTCGACTTATATTCAAATGCGAAGAAATAAAAATCTCTACATAACCACAAACTGCATTTTCAATTTCCTAAAAAGGGTTGCAATAAAAATACAAAATGACATGAAAAATACGTATTTTTTTAATGCAATGATATTCTTTGAAATGCCTATACCATTATTGTCGTGGTATATGAATATGATAATCATACAGTACCGTGACATATGTCAAAGTACCAAGGTATTGCAATCTAAAACACTCATGTTTAGATCAGTGTTGCAGATAATGTCAAAACACATACTGTAGTAGTGATAATGGTTTTCTTGCAGAGAATAAAATCAATGACTATTTTTTACCAGATTTCTTTTCTTAAATCTACTCTCTGTTGATTTATTTGTAATTACATTGTAATGAAAATAAAGATCATCTGCTTAGAAACAGTCTCCTGCTTTCTTTCCTTGTTTTAATATTTTGAAAGGTTATCTGAAATGCTAACAAGAGCAAACAGCTCGTGTTGTTCATCCAAAACACTATATCAAAGGCGCTATGTAGCAGTAATGTAAACTTTGTTATAAGTTTAATATTAACTTTGTTTCTGCTGTCACCTGCTGGCTGTAATTCACATGGCAGTTCCATTTATAAGAAGAATCAAGGTAAGCACATCCAAAAATGTCAGGTGCGAGAGCAAAAAGAACTATCAGGAATGTTTGGCTGACGAATAGCCTTTTATCGAAAGCTTTTTTCAATAAATTGAAATTAACAGTGGGTAGATCTTTCTGTTTTTTCACGCACTGCACCAATGCAATACCAGTAGTGCTAATTTTGGTTATCTATATCTGCTCTGTGCGACAAACGTGGATACTTTCTTCTCCTACCTAGCAGGAATTTCTAGGATGTCGACAGGTAAAGTTTTCCTTCACAGGAACACCTTAGAGAACCTCGGCACACCTGACACCGCATCCTGTGATTGTGTGTGTGGCGTCCCTGGCGGCAAGGTTGCTAAGCGATGCCAGGCATGTAAACATGGTGAGGTGTCAGCTATACCGTGGGAGAAAGAACCAAAACGCAGGAGGGCAAGCCGGGGCCAAATGAATGAATTTCAGGAGGAAATGGAACACCCTGGAGCTCTGCAATACAAACTCTGCAGAGAGATTTCTGTGTGCTAACCTTCTGCCAAATTAAACAAATGCTGAAATATGACATGCTAAAAGGAAAAATTGAGTGTATACTATAACAGATGTGGGTTGTTAAGTCTATATGAAGAAACCAAAACAAAGTAAGAATAGTTTTATGATGCAAAAACAATATTCTGACATTTAAAAGTGAATTACGAAATTAGAAACAATGCAAAACCTGAAATAAAAATATTATTCCACCTGGATGCTATTTGTTTCAATAAATTGCCCTTGAAGGTACAGCTTTCCAAGATGTAGCTGCTTCCATCAGTGTTGGACAGATGTTTGTAAATCCACCATGCTAGTATATACTAAACCAACCATACTGTACCATTTCCCCTAATCTAGTTTATAAATATAATAGTGATAAACGATTAATAACATGTATGTGTACATAATATTTGTGTGTGCTGTGTATATTTTTTATGTACGTATAAATATACACACTTGCATTTAAATATGTAAGAAAAAATGTGTTATGTTTATATATTACATAAATTAGCATATCATAAAAATTAGACTATGTAAATATAAATATAGGCATGTACACACACACATATATTATATAAACAAAAACATTTTAATTGCAAGCAATCATTGCCCATCACTAAATCGACGCCCATCACTTCCTCTCTTCGTTTGCCTCTTTAAGACGAATAGCCTTATGTATTCCCAAATTGTAAGTCGCTTTGCATAAAAAAAAACTATTATTAAAAGTTACGAATAAATAAATGACGAATATTATAACTCAATACCAATCACTAAATTAAACTATTGTTTAAAAATGGGTGCTTTCATGATGTTTAATGTATAATGAAGAGCATATATTCAGATCGATGAGGCCTCTAACCAATTATTTAAAAAAATACATTTTACATTATTTTAGATTGCAAATACTGTATGTTGGCGTAATGGAGAAACACCTGCAGATGGCGCTAAAGCTCAGGAGAAACATAATTACACAATTAGATCTTTTTGCAATTGAAAACAAATGTGCTGACATTTTGTGCAGATAATTTGAACTGATTTTGGGTAATTCAGTCTGGAGTTAGACTGTGCCTTCAAACAGAAATAAACGCATCACAGCAGTATGTATATCTGCAGCTAGAACCAATACATGAGCCGCGTGGCTGATCAAAGTCTGGGTATCTTGGTCCAGCGTGAATGTCTATTTTGTGCATTAGATCTGAGCTTGAGGAATCTAAATCCCTTTGAAGCCTGTGCAGACTGGATTAGACATGAACAAATGACGGACTTTACCATCGTGGCACAAGAGTTAACAGTGGATTATCCAAAAACTGTTATTTGGCCTTGGCTTTATGCTCAATTTTTCATTTTTAGCACAAAGACCGATATAATGTCAATCAAAACGCTGAAATACCTTTACTTCCAAAAGATGATGTGTCTCAAAATATTAAGCAGCCTAAAACACACCATAGGTGGAAAAAATATATATATATATATATATATATATATATATATATATATATATATATATATATATATATATATATATATAATGTGTGAGAGTGTGTGTGTGTGTGTTGTGTGAAAATATATTCATACCACAATTCTAAAATGTTACCATGACTAAACATACTCGGCCCTTTTGTCACGCATTTTGTTTCCAGTTTGGCTTTGCTTTGAGAAAACAGATAGCGACAGACACCGATACGTCAGCCAGACCAATAAATCTTCCAAAATAGAAGTGAAGCTCTTGCGATTGTTTTCTGCTGCAGATGTAATACAGCTGAGCGTCACTAAAGTGTACTTCATTAACCGCGCAGCGTAACGCGCAGATCGCACAGGCAAGAATGGAAAGGAATAAGACCTATACATCTATTTAAATGCACAGATATGCATTGCACCCAAACAAGAGAAACCCGATTTTAAACTCTCTTTAACATCACCGCGTGTGTTTTACCGCCTTTTAGAGTCTGGATGTTACTCGTCTGCGTTTTACGCGGACTTCGGATGAGTATTTTTTCTAGAGGAGCGTCCGAGTGAACCGCGCGGAATTGTTTTTCTTGTAGGCAGTTACAAGTAAGTTAAAGTTTCACATCATGGGCACTCTCCTGGCATTAATAGCGTTGCTCTCCCTGAGCGCATCGCGGGGATGCCAACTGCCCCACGACTGGAGACCTCAGACGGAAGCGTGCCGCGCAGAGCTGGCGGAGATCATAGTCTTTGCCAAGGTGCTCGCTCTCCACAAGGAGTCTTACAGCGTTTACAACTACCTGCCGTGGCAGTACGACACGGATCTCTTCTTTTCCGCGGAGATCGAGCTGCTGTGCGATCAGGCATGGGGCAGCATGCTGGAAGTGCCAGCCGGGTCCAGATTCAATGTCAGTGGGTTGGGATATTTCCCCTGCTACTCGTACAGTGTTATGGAGAACAACTCGTACTATTTCTTTTTAAGGTAAGGATAAACGGCAGTAAGGTTTTGCTCATGTCAAAAGTGTGCTTATTCATATAACTAACAGCAGTTGTTTTGTTACGATGGCATAGAACATGACATGAGCTGGCTTCAGACATTCACTTCTCATGAGCACCAGAGCTCAGTGTTAGAACATTGGCTTGGCTTCAACTGTGCACAACTGTCTGACATCTGTGCTCATTGTCATCTTGGAACTTCTTGGAAGCTTCTATTTGCCCTTGGTCGGGTTACGTTAATGCATGGTCCGCCAGGGATATCCACAAAGAATGAATGCTGTACCAAACAACAAAGATCTCCCTCTATTTTCTTTCATAACGAATGGAAAATGGTTAACCTTGTGTATGATGAGCACAAATCCTGTGTATAACGATCAAAACATTTGTCGAACTTAATTAGCTCTGGCTTGTCTTTGTTTCTATGTTCAGGGATGAAATCGAATTTGCAGATGAGGTAGTTTTACAAACCCGATAGAAGCATAGCCCATTTGTATTAAGACAAGCAGTGTGTTTCATTATTGGGATTTCACTTTTTCTCAAAGTGATTCATAACTTATGGTCCAATCAGCTAAACAGAAGAACTCCCTCATACAATTCTATACTAGATGTATCACACTCATCACTTTTCTGGCCAAGTGGTTTTCCATGATAGGCAGCACCTCACATGCATAATGTAAACTAATTACCTGTTTTAGCAAAGCAATCTTGCCAAACATTTACATAAACAATATACACAAAGAAATGCAGGCATATGAGGTTCATTCTTGAACTATGGACACTTCTCTCTCTCTCTCTCTCTCTCTCTCTCTCTCTCTCTCTCTCTCTCTCTCTCTCTCTCTCTCTCTTTAAAATATATTTTAAAATCAGTCACTTTTTTAAAATTAAAATGTCAGTAAAACAGTGAATGTGGGACATACTATTGTGTTTAGCTATTTTTACAGGTAGCATTACACTGGTTATAAACACATTTTCACACATTTGCCATCATAAAAAAAAAAAAAAAGTTGGTCATTCAAAAAACACAGCTGAGTAACAAGTAAAAGTGCATATAAATCATTTTTGCATGGTAATTACTGAAATAGTTTATGATTAATGCACTGTTTTTTGGATTATTTATTTATTTGTTTGTTTATAATTACATATGGTCAGACTAGGTCACTGTATCTGGAGTCATAACTTTTAACAGATAGAGAGAGCGAAGGCAGCAGACTGATTTAATGTTACTTTAAATTACCTGACATTAATTCTCTGAAAATAACTTTTAGTCATTCAGATGACCCAGCATAAAGCATAAGAAACGATTAAAGTGTAATTGAGGACAAATGGCTATAAGTATGATTAATGGTTGTAGCACAAATAGTGTGGGATCAGTTGCACTCATCTGAATTTAGGAATTTTGGAAATGCAGTTCATAACAAATTAAATATGTCATCTAGTCAGAACAAATAATTATTAATAATAATAACAATGCCATGAAACAAATCGTATTAAAGGGATACATTTGGGTGCAAGGAAAACAAAAATAAATTACATCAATCAACAATTCTTTGTCTTCCACGTCAGACTTCAATGTGCGTTCATGTAAAAATTGAGTAATTAATGACAGATCTTTTAAAATAATGAATTGTAGTTGAATAACTGCTTCTTATTTCTTGTGACAGTACTGTGCTGTGAACATAAAATGCAGCTTTTCCCAAAGCAAACAGATGCTACTTACTATATACTATACTACTTACTAATAATTGTCCCAGTTTCAGAAACAGAGCAGTTAAAACAACCGTGGAATTCCTTCCATTTGACTTAATTACACAGAACACACAATGCCCAAGTGCTCGAGTGACCTGAGGGCAGCAGGTTATAGGTCTAATCAAGAGCTAACAGGCTATTTTGGCATTTTATCAAGTGTTTGAGAGTTATTCATCCATGCTTACAGTTTTTGTTACTTATTGTCTAAAAGAATATTCATCAGAGAAGTTTTTTTTTTGTCCTTCTCGATAGCAAGTAGGCTCTGACCCAACCCAACCGACAGTTAGCCACAATGTCTTGAGGTGTTGATCTTGTTGGCTGTTGAGCCTGTAGATGCAGACCAGTTTCATTACACCACTGTTCCTTTGTTTCATCTCGTGACTAAAATTCAATTGTACACTCATTTGAGGGCAGTGTTTAAAATTACTATCAGCATGGGCTCACCACTGCAAAATTCTTACTAATCTGGATTTTTTTTTTTTTTTTTGGTCTCTTACATTACAGCAAAACCTTTTAAAACATGCCATGATGTCATTCCGTGGACATATTCACATAGGGTTCACAAGTTACTCTCCAGCATGTTTCACTTAGAGTCCTGCAACAGAAGACTGACATTGTAATATGATAGCTTTGTTTAAGTAACAGTCTAAGAACAAGCTAGCATTTAAGAAATTATCCATGTGAAGACTTTTTATGTTCTACACTTGCTTTCTTAAAATGGACATTTAAGACATTCTGTGCTTTATTTTGGGTTTCCCGATAGGAAAGCTTGTCTCTGTACACATGCACAACTTTTCTTCCCTGCTTTTTAATGTCCCATATGTCATGAGTCTAAGCCATGAACTAATGAGACAGCTGGTTCCAGTTTGGCAAGACAATTCTCACCAGTCAAACCATCAAAAGCCTGAGAAACTGGAGACACTCTGCATGGAAACAATAATTAATGCAATGTGGTGCACAGAACAACTACATTAAGGTTTCCTTGAGAGGCTTTCTATTTTGGGGTGGTCACTGAATTAAAAAGGTTATATCCTGAAGATGCATGAAAAGGAGGAACCCATCTGGAAGTTATTGGTTATTAGTTAACATTAGGGTATTTTTAGCAGCATAATTGATGGCACTTGTAAACACTGTATTCAAAAGTTAAAAGTTAAACATGTACATTTTTATCACATTTACCACATTTTGAGAAATGTATTATATTGCATAAATATATACAAACGTTTTCTCCTTTTCTTGACTTCAGTTTTCTTTAAGGAATAGTTTAAAATTTGAAATTGAGGAAAAAGAGGATTTGAAGGATCTACGCGCTCTTGAAATAAAGAAACATTATTACCATGTAAGGTTTTAAAATAATACCCTTTCTAATGCATTACAGTATATAAATCTTCACAGAAAACTAACAGCAGACCAATTTTCTGAAACTGAAACTCAAGCTGAAACGGCCTTCCAGACCAACACACTTGAGTCCAAAATATTCTGGAGCTCAGCTGAAATCCATCAGAGAATTCTGGAACTCTTTTTGGATCTAGATTTTCCAAATCTGGCACTGAGCACAGGTTCTGTAAAAGCCCCATAGCTTCTGATGCCCCTCTAAAGAGGCTGAATTAGATCCAGATGGAGGGTCTTTCTGCTGTCAAGGTCCAAAGCCAATGTTTCCGTCAGGGAAAAGGGGATATGGAAGCCAGGTGGAAAACTATTCACCTCAAAGCTGTCTCCCTCATTGTGAGCAACAGAGTATTGAAGCCAAAAACATACGAACAAAGCTTACATACTGTATGTTTTTTCCTGATCGCATATATGTTCACTAAAATGTAAAAAAAAATGCTCTAAAAAGTAAATGCCTCTTGGCAATTCTGGCTCTATAACAAACACACATGCATTAAATTGTCATTTGTTTGAAGTAACTGTGTTTTTCTTTTCCCAAACTAAAATTGAAAAAATATACATTGTTGATGATTACAAGTGAGTGCTGCATCATTCAACTTGCACAAAATAAATATTTTCCTCCAGGCTGATGGCGGCTGAATCGCACATCAAATATGGCAGGATAAGCATAGTGGATAGTCCGTATGAAGAGAGTGTCTCGTTTCCTCACACCGTGCCAATGTAACCATGGTTTTTGCATTAATATTTGTAAAACCACCCTTGAAACTTTGATAACAGACTTTGCTCATTTCCTCTCCGTTGGAAGGTGTGTGTGTTTATATGTGTGCTGATGTGTGAAAGTTTGCAAGACTTCAGGCTGAAACAGCAAGAGACCAGCCAAAGAACAGCTTTGTACACCAATCACAAGTAATGGATTCTTTGCTCACACAGTTACAGAGACAAGAGGAAGAACAAAGAGAAAAGAATAGACCTCCCCAAGCTACAGGCATATAATTCCATGGACACCACACACTATAAAATTTACTTTTTACGTTGATTACATATATTTTTATATTTTATTATTTTATTTAAATGTATTATGTTTGCTAATGCTGTAGCAACAATAAAAATGATAGAGGCAGCCCAAATGCAAATGGAGCTGTCTCAGCGTACCCTTTATTTGCACCTCTCCTCTCCTTGGCCGCTTGCCTGCCTAAAAATATATGAGTCATTGACATTAAGTGTCCCAAGTGATCATGAACTATTACATTGCTGAGGCCCACACAGGGGAAACAAAAATACACAAGTGTGTGACTTTTGTGGTATAGTATGATTTTGTAGTGGTAATATTGCTTCATGTTTGATACACACTCTATGGCATGCATGGACATTAAAACATACTGAAATGATAAAGCCATAATTATAAAGCCATAATTATTCTGCTATATGAGGCCAGCTGGTAAGAGCTAAGAAGGTAAACCCCACTCTTGTCATTTCAAGAGGTGCACTATGATATTAGTGGTTGTGGTCTTTAGTGTCCTTGTTAGTGTCCTGCTTCCCATGCTGGGGAGGGGTTACAATTAAGGTTGTTAAAGAAATTTCTACTGGTCGGTTGGTTACTGGTCAAAAAGTAATCAAAAAACACCAAAGCTCTGTGATATTCTGGGGTTTGGGTGTGGCCTTTCATTATATTTTTATCAGATTGTTTATTTATTTATTTAGCAAATCTGCCATGCAATTGTAGGATAATGTAACATCCACTCCATACAATTGTGAGCCACACCTTTAAATAAGTCTGATAATTTATCATTGATGTCCATTGTCCATGGAAAGTTATTGGGGTCTGTTCAAATCATATATTAATTGAGGCATGACAACTATTTATCATAGTTTTTGTTGCATTTCTTCTCAGAATGGATGAAAACTACAGCATCATTCCCCACGGAGTCAACTTCCAGGATCCCATCTTCCCTGACACGCTGGAGAACCATCGCATGTTTGCCAGCTTGTTCCAATTTTCCAACTGCACAGCTGGCACACAGGTTCACATGTACACCCCAGACTGGGAAGTGCAGGAGGACAACAGAGTGAGCTGCTTTTAATACATCAATGCAATAATAATAATAATAAACAGCGAATGTAACTTGATTCTGATGCATGAAGGTTTAGAGGGACTCATTTCAATCATATCCTGTCCTCGTTTGTGCTTGTCTGTGTGCACATCGATGGATTGTATTAGTGAGTCAGACACTTCAAAGAAGTGTGAAAATCTAGCTTGTTCGGGTCTTTTGCATGTCTTTTTGTGGTTCTCTTATGAAAATGGATGAGGGATTCTAACAGATATTTTTGTGGCTATTACATGTTAAGCACAAAAATCAATATTGCAGTGGAAGATGTACCTAAACATCAGCTATTCTTCCACAAAAATCCTGCTAAAACAAGCAACATCTTGAGGATCCAAAACAAAATACATATTAAAATCTATATTTTACTGTGAATTGGTGCTCACCATTAAGTGTAGTTTATGTCTGGGTCCAAATCCCAAGAGAATTAAGAGAAATGAATGCTGGGATATTAACATTCCTCTCTGGACAGCTGTTCTTCTTTACTTGGGAGAACATGTTTCTTATTTTCTTACATTGTTGGTCGTGGTATGTTTAAACTCTAAACCAAAGGTATCTAGCCTTGAATCAAAACTCTGCATTGGGGTGTAAAGGATTTCTAAGAAAAGCATGTTTATGTCTTTAGCCAAAAATACATTGCATGGGTCAGAATTACATATTTTTTTCTTTTTTTGCCAAAAATCATTAAGATATTTTGTAAATTTCTTCCAAAAAAAGTTAATTTGGACAACTTGGTGATTTTCTCAGCTAAATATTGTCCTATCCTAACAAACCGTACATTAATGTAAGACTTATTTATTAATTTTTCAGATGATGAGTAAACCTCAAATTCTAAAAATTAACACTTATGACTGATTTTGTGGAAAGGACAGGCTTCTTGAATAGAAGTGAGCTCGGCGGCCGTGATGAGGCTTCACTTCAGTTGTGTCGCATCACACACCGCCAGATCTGGCCATTTTTGCACCCCTTCCGGTGAAGGGCGGTAAATATGCGAAGGGTTGGCGATGATAGTCAACTCATCACATTATATATATATACTGTATATATTATATAAACACACACCACACATATATGTGTGTGTGTGTGTGTGTTTAATTTCTAGTAATGTAATCTGAATGGATAATTGATCATTCTTATTGATTTAGTAATGGATTTCGTAAAATTGTTCAGCTACTTTATTATTTATTTATTACTTACAGGTATTCAAACAAAACATGTTTAAAACAAGCAAGTTCTAAACATTTAATTTTTGGACAGTTGACCAAAAAAAAAAAAAAAAAAAGCAAAACTGAAAAGAGTACTAAAGTATGCTTTTAGTTTACTTTTTTGTACTTGAAATGGGCTTTATGTGTGTCTCAGAAATATACTTAAAATTACTTTTATAGTCTAAGTATATTTGAGCTATACATGTGCTCCTAGAATTTGTGTTTTTATTGTTATATGGTAGGGGGTGCTAGTGCACATCTTCTGGACAGAATTTCCAAAAAAACACGTTTTCAGTTTTCGGTTATTAAAAAACACCTGAAGAGGCAAACAACCACTAAAGGAGAAAAATGTACTTTTTATTAACATTATGGTGGTCTGTGTTTGTTTTATTTGGGCTCTTGAAGACCCACGTTTTCAGAGCTTGTCATTCCTCGATGAAGGAAAATGAGATGAGACATACTTTTAGTTACCTTCTATGTTTCAGAAAGTGATTCTGCCAGCAGTAGGAAAATGAGTCTGCACCAAAAGAAGGAAAGGGAAATCAAATGGAGATATCCATGCTGATGGCCACCGACAAAGAGCAGCATTAAGAATGATAAAATGAGAATGTAGACTTGAACAAAACAATGGTTGATTCGGGGACACTGACACTTTTTTATATAATGCAGTCTATATTCTATATTGAAATTATTTTTTAATGCTTATTATTATGGTTTAGTATTTTTATACAATGCAAAACAACCTACAAATAGCATTCTTTCTCAGTCCTTATACTCAATCCGTTTTACCCCATATTTGCTCAAGTTATTAAATTAATAATATAGTTAAATAAACAGGCAATTATTTAACTAATGGCTTTAATGAATGACTATTGGTCAAGTAGAAAAATCTGACTCCCATGTAATCCTTTGGGCCCCATCTCCTGCCCAATCTATGTGCTCAAGGTTGCTACTACTCTCCTCAGGAATCAGGTGGTGAACCTGGAAGTTCCTGTACTACTACAAGTGTGGCATCATCCTTGGCACTGTATTGTGTCACCTCGCTGACAGATATTTGTAAAGCTGTGGGCTTAGCGACTACCAACACGTTTGTAAGATTATATAGCTTTCTTTTTGAGCTGGTATCCTCTTGTGGTCTCATCTCAAATGGGTAGAAGCACTGAGAGGTTCCGGTTTAGTGCCTGCTTGCTAAAACCACTACAGGGAGTCCGTACTGCAGTCAGCTCTTGGAGTGCAGCAGTCCTGCACAGTTTAGTTCCAACCTTGCTCAAACACACATACCATGCAGTTTTCAAATGAACCTAAATGACTTGATTAGGTAGATCAGGTGTGTTTAATTATTGTTGCATCTAAACTCTGCAGGGCTCTGCCCCTCCAGGAACTGAGTGTGACACCTCTGCTCTAGGGCTTCTCTGTCTGCCTGGCAACCAGATGTGATGGAGCATCCAGTACCAGGCCCTCACGCAATGAATCTGTTAGAACCATTTGATGCTGGATTCCATGTGTAGGGACCTAAATGGATTCCATAAATGTAAATTCTACAGTATAACTTAGAGTCTTTAGTGTTTCCCCAGCGAACTTTCTGGCTTTCCCCAAGATGGTTACAACCACCTTTAAATCTTCCATATGCATCTAAATAGTTATCAGTAGGTTTAAGAGCCCCTGAAACCACCTTTGGGAAGGATGGGAGCGGAGAGTTGCTGTACCAGCACTGAGCGGCTAGGTCACTTGCTCTGCTCTGAAGTAAAAACCTGAGTATGCGTTGCACCTGCTGCCTAATTATACTCTCGCTTTGATCAGTGGCAGTGGCATTTTTTTTAGTCACACTTTATTTTAAGGTCCAATTCTAATCATTAACAAACCATTAACTACAATGTTTGTTTCAATAAACAACTAATTTGTAGATTTGTAATTAGTTGTTAAGTTACTGATTAGGATTAAGGGTATAGAATAGGAGTCATGCAGAATATGTGCTTTAAAAGCACTAATAAACAGCTTACATGTTAATAAAAGGCATGCTAATAACTAAGTTAGTGAGAATTGGTACCTGTATTACCCATTTTACTACAGATAAAAATAAATTATCATTGAACAAATGTGAGAAGTTCATAAATATCTATGCCTACTATAAACTGACACAAAACTATTTTGTATTCTTCTAAAGTTTACTTTACATCAGTCTAGTCCAATTATGGAAGCTATATATATTTGTACTCACCTCTACTGACTTCATGTTTACTTTCATTCCTTTAGTTATGGTGCTCCAATGTGCAGAAGGCCTTATTCGAGGAGGAAGAGAAAGTCAAAAACCTCTCTCAGAAAGTAAAGGTCCTGGAGAAAGCCAACAATCACCTGAGGGACAAGGTGAAGAACATGAAACGTCTCTTGAGGCAGGCCAAACGTGAGACCAAAGAGCCAGCACAAAGCTTCAAACAGCTTCATGAAGCTGAACAAGAGTTAAGACATCCACAACAGGACACCACCCAGGATCAAAAGTCCACTCTCAGGAATATCCTTCCTAAAAATCTTAAGAACTAAAAGCCATTTCCTGTTACAGGCAAACATAAAAAACAATGTTTTGACTTCACAATCATTAAAATATCATGATTATCAAAATGTGAAAATATTTTTACATTGCCATTTTTAACCACGAGTTGAAGTAAAAGCCTTTTTTTATGGAAAAAAAATCTGACTAGAAGCAGATGTTGTTGTTAATCAGGCAGAGCCTGACAAGATATAGCACAGTGTTTTGAATTTATTTGGACATGTGTTTATATGGAAATACATTTTGGCACAATGTAGCAACACTGACTTCAGTCTACAAAATAAAATAAAATAAAATAAGAAAAGAAAAGAAAAGAAAAGAAAAGAAAAGAAAAGAAAAGAAAGAATGCTTTTCACATTAATATTGAAGTCTTTTAGCTTAAAACTCCAAGAAACATTTACTGTTGAGTACAAGACAGACCCAAAGAAATCTGGTGTTGAGATTTTGTGCATTTCCATAAAAGTCTTTTTTGACTTTCCATGGCTAAAATATAACCTCCTTTTTACATTTGACTAGTTTTATATTATCTTATGCGTTTCATAATTGCAAACATGGTGCTGAGCACTTGATATATGTAATCTTTACTTAGTAAAGCTCATATTAAAATTGAAAGTGTTCATCATTTAAAGAACAATTTACTGACAATGTTATTTTTGTTATTGTTATTTTTGTTAATCTGAACTGTCAATTATTGTTTTCTGTTTAACACATTCACATGTATGCTGATAAAAAATAAATGTCACATTGACTTTAATATAGGTATTATTGCCTTTTACATATTTTGTGTGTGTGTATATACACAGATATCATAAAACTGTCTTAAAAGGTGATGTCATTTTTGTCCACATGTTTCCTGGATTGAATCCCTCACTCTAAATTTTAAGTAAATAAGTTAATATTTTATATTAATATTAATATTAATAATATAGATAAGTGAAGCTAAAAGGTAAAGTGTCTTGATCGCTTTGATTCATATACAAGCTGTCAAATGTGCTCTTGCCAGAACTATAACCTGAACTTACTTCCAAATGACTTTTTACTAAAATACAAATTAGTTTCAACATGACCTACTTTAATGCAGGATATGATTATTCATTAACATTTAAATGGGCTTGATTGTCCCATTTAATTGCATAGAAGAAAAGTTTATATGTTGCATCCAGACTAGAATGTAAAATTCAGTCAAAGACATTTCACTAGATTGAAATTGGGTCCATAAGGCTTCTGAGACCTGAGAAAGATATCCTTATGTCAAATCTTGGGAATCTGAAGCCCTTGGAGGAACATTGTTCCCAATCCCATACACACACATTAGGCAAAATTTCTGACTCTGATAAATTTTAGACCTTACACAGGATACCAAAGGGATCATAAAGGCTGTCCAGCTTTCTTCCTGTGTTTGAAAAATAACTATAATTTATGGCTTATCCATTGTGAAGCTAAGCCAAATATAAAGTGTGAAGTAACAATTTTTCCTCCGATCGCAATCTTTCCTCTAATTTTGTTTGAACATTCAAATAAGAAAGAAAAACAAAAAACATACTTGATACTTTTTTTTTTTTGACAGTTACGAACTGGCATTTTTAATATACAGATATTAAATAACCTAGTATATCATTAGCCTCATTTCCATTACCCAATGGAATGCAAATTACAGAAGACAATTTCACAAAAAAAAAAAAAAAATCCAACAATTAGTTTCAAGCATGATGTTGTATTAACCTGTAACTTAGAGGCAGAAAAAGGCCTCTGGTTACAATATCAGCAACGACACAAGAGACTTTAGAATTTTGAAAATTTACTTAATTCTTTATCATTTATTTTTGTGTTTTATACATACCTTATAAATTATATAATTATCAGATTGTAACTATTTGTGCCATTTTTGTTTAAGATAATTGCTTAATCCACTGAACTTGTGTATACCCGTCATGGTGTGGTTTAGGGAAGGAGCACTCGGCCAGAATATAATATCAACGACTTTAATCATTCACTTACAAAAGAAATAAGAATACCTCGGGCAGGTAGGCAGGCAGAAACTAAAAATCACACATAATATAGATGAGATTGGACAAACTGAACTGAAACAACAGAATTTAAATACACAAAGTAAATACTTTGGCAGCGCGGGTGCTGGAGAAGGCACTCGGCACCGGTACTGGATGGCATTCAGGACGCTGGACGGGGCCAGGAACTCAGGATAAAGGGATGGTGCCAGGTCTAGCTCTAGATCCCAGTCATCCAGCTCATTTTGTTAGAAGAATTGTTGAACATTGTTATGCACTCGTTTTGTGAAAAAAAAAATGTTATAGTTCAAGTTATCCAAGTTAAATTGTTATTGAATCACTCATGCGCCAGCTCATGGCGAGAGATACGAGCTGTACTTCTGCTCTCGCTTATTCATATCCATCCTTGCATATTCTTCTTTAATTGTATGCCTGAACTCTTTTATTGCATTAGCGATTTGGAGTGTGCTGTGTGTGCTTGGTGGGAGTGGACGATTTCATCGCGTTGCGATCTTTTGGATTCGTGCCAGGAGAAACGAATTGGAGTTCACTCGGGTGAATCGCGCGATTCAAGTACTCGTTCGTGAGAAGTGAACGGTTCTTCATCGTTGGTTTCGGCGAGGATTCTGTAGGCATTCGTTCATACACTTACACTGATTTGAATTGAAGCAAACACATTTCAACCTGATTCAGGATTTACGCATTTCTTCGGACTGTTTGGACTGTCTATTTCATTTTATTTTATTAAATTGTGATTGTTGATAATTCATTGTTTGTGGTAATTCATTGAAGGTACACAAATATATTTTTGTTAAACAAGTGACAATTATACTGCAAAGTGTTTGCAGTTTATAACAAAAAGAGAAACCAAAAAGAGGGCACACTGAATACAAATAACACCTGTTGTAGCGTATTTCTGTGTTTATATTTTTATTCAAGCAGTTGGTGACTGAATTGACATATGAATCGCGAGTGCAGACACATTTCTTAAGCACAATTATTTTTTCATATAATTCTGTTTTTAGTGTAAGACCCCGAACCCGAGACTCCAAATACTATTAGTTAATATAAATAACATATTTGGTGAGCTCAGACCTTGTAGATATTTTTCCTCCTTTTATTGATAGAATTCTGACAAACGGGGAAAACATTTTTTTTAAAGGCAAATAAGGGAAAACACGCCTCTAATACGTTTTCTTTTAAAGGTTCGATCTTCTGTCATGGTGTGGTTTAGGGAAAGAGCACTCAGCGATAATATAATTTCAACGACTTTAATCATTCACTTACAAAGAAATAAGAACACCTTGGGCAGGTAGGTAGACAGGCAGATAAACTAAATCACACATAATATAGACGAGATCGGACAAACTGAACTGAAACAACAGGACTTAAATACACAAAGTAAATACTTAATAAACGAGACATGGCTGAAGACAATGAGACAATCAACAGAAATTAGATCACACAGAACAAATGGAAAATAAAAACAAAAACACTGAGTCCATATACGTTATAATACCACATCCTCACAACATGCATTGTATTCTTGCTATAGGCAATTTATTTGTAAAGCAATATTTAGTTCACAGGTGCATGACAGCTTTTAAACCCGATAATATACAGCATAGAGCCATCTGGTCACACAACATTAAATGACAAAATATCACTGAATACCTCTAATATCACTAAGAACCTCTAAATGATTAAATACCACAGATCAATATAGATGTACAGAAAATAAATATATATAAAAAATATGGTAACACTTTATTTTGATGGTCCCTTATGGACATGCTGTTGGCAGTAAGTAACTTTGCACCTACGTGTCAACTTTCATCAGAGTATAAGTGATTATTATCTGCTAACTCTTTATTGTGATGGTCTACCAACAGACATTCTACTGATTATAGGTAGCTTTTCAAGAACATGTCAGCTTATTCTAACCCTAACAATACTCTACTAACACTCTAATAAAAGTTAATTGACATGTAGGTGCAAAGTCAATCAATCAATCAATCATTTTTATTTATATAGCGCTTTTAACAACACAGGTTGCATCAAAGCACTGTACAGTATAATGACAGGGATGTATAATGACGAGAGTGACCAATTTCTTATTAAATGCAGAGACGGTCTCTGTAGTCAATTCAACGATAGTCACTAGAAGTTAAGTGTCCCCAACCAAGCAAGCCAGAGGCGACAGCGGCAAGGAAACAAAACCCCATCCATACAGAATGGAGAAAAAAAAACCTTGGGAGAAACCAGACTCAGTTGGGGTCAGTTCTCCTCTGACTGGACGCCCAGCACTTAACTTCCAGTTCAATTTTAAACGCAGCTGTGTCAGGTAGTGTAAATGACTGATCCTGTGCATCAGGATCTGGTGATTGGTCCACGGGGCGCATCTAGGTTTTCTGGTCTCTGATGAACATAATCTCTGGGTGCTGATCCACCATCTAGTCTGGATACAAACTGTGAAAACAGATTGAGAAAGAGACAGGACTAATATTAGCGTAGATGCCATTCTTTTTACGATGTCACAAGTACATCGTATTGTAGGAGTAGTGTTCCCGGTTCCAGCAAATCTAAGTAATGCAGCCTAAAAATCCTTTAACGGATTTGAATAATAAAAGGCGTGTTGGTGTGTTATGTGTAGGCTAAGTTAAAAAGATGTGTCTTTAATCTAGATTTAAACTTGCAGAGTGTGTCTGCTTCCCGAACAGAGTTAGGGAGATTGTTCCAGAGTTTAGGTGCTAGATAGGAAAAGGATCTGCCGCCCGCAGTTGATTTTGATATTCTAGGTATTATCAAATGGCCAGAGTTTTGAGAACGCAGCGGACGTGCAGGACTATAATGTGATAAGAGCTCGCTCAAGTATTGAGGAGCTAAACCATTCAGGGCTTTATAGGTAATTAATAAGATTTTAAAATCTATTCGATGTTTGATAGGGAGCCAGTGCAGTGTTGACAGAACCGGGCTAATATGATCATACTTCCTAGTTCTAGTAAGGACTCTAGCTGCTGCGTTTTGGACTAGCTGAAGTTTGTTTATTAAGCGTGCAGAACAACCACCCAATAAAGCATTGCAATAATCTAACCTTGAGGTCATAAACGCATGAATTAATATTTCTGCATTAGAGGTTGAAAGCATAGGTCGTAATTTAGATATATTTTTAAGATGGAAAAACGCAGTTTTACAGATGCTAGAAACATGATTTTCAAAGGAAAGATTGCTGTCAAACAGCACACCTAGGTTCCTAACTGATTATGAAGAATTAACAGAGCAGCCATCAAGTGATAGACTGTGTTCTAGATTATTATATGTGGGGTTTTTAGGTCCAATTATTAGCACCTCTGTTTTTTCAGAATTTAACATTAAGAAGTTACTCATCATCCAGCTTTTTATATCGACTATGCATTCTGTTAGATTCTCAATTTGGTGTGTAACACCAGGCTGCGCTGAAATATAGAGCTGAGTATCATCAGCATAGCAGTGAAAACTAACACCATGACTCCTGATAATATCTCCCAGAGGTAACATGTACAGGTTGAAAAGTAACGGTCCTAGCACTGAGCCTTGAGGAACTCCATATTTCACTTTTGATCGATATGATACCTCCTCATTTAATGCCACAAACTGATAGCGGTCAGATAGATATGATTTAAACCATGCTAAGGCGCTTCCTCTAATGCCAACATAGTTTTCTAGTCTATCCAAGAGAATGTTGTGATCGATAGTATCGAATGCTGCGCTAAGATCTAATATCACTAATAACGAGATAAAACCACGATCAGATGATAGAAGCAGGTCATTAGTAACTCTAATGAGAGCAGTCTCAGTACTATGGTACGGTCTAAAACCTGATTGGAAATCCTCACAGACACCATTATTTTCTAAAAAGGAATACAGTTGTGAGGATACTACCTTTTCTAGTATCTTTGACAGAAAAGGGAGATTAGAGATTGGTCTGTAATTTACTAAGTCTTTGGGATCAAGATGTGGTTTCTTAATGAGAGGCTTAACTACAGCCAGTTTGAAGGTTTTGGGAACATATCCTAATGACAATGATGAATTAATAATGTTCAAAATAGGATCTATGACTTCTGGAAGCAGATCTTTTAATAGTTTAGATGGAACAGGGTCTAACATACATGTTGCTGGTTTAGATGATTTAACAAGTTTGTACAAGTCTTCTTCTCCTATAATAGAGAAAGAGAGTGTAATTTTTCCTTAGGGATCTAAAGCTCACTATCTGATGTGAAACTGTAGTTGACGGCTGCATAGTTACAATTTTATCTCTGATGGTATCAATCTTAGAAGTAAAGAAATTCATGAACTCATTGCAGCTATACTCTTGGGGCATATTAGCACCTGTTGATGCTTTATTTTTTGTTAATTTAGTTACTGTACTGAATAAATACCGGGGGTTGTGTTTGTTTTCTTCTAAAAGGGATGAAAAATAATCAGATCTTGCTATTTTTAATGCTTTTCTGTATGACATCATACTCTCCCGCCAGGCAATACAAAATACTTCTAATTTGTTTTTCTCCACCTGCGCTCCATTTTCCGGGCTGCTCTCTTTAGGGTGTGAGTGTTTTCATTATACCATGGAGTCAGATTGTTTTCTTTTATCTTTTTTAAGTGCAAAGGAGCAACTGTATCTAAAGTGCTAGAAAAAAGAGAGTGCATAGTTTCTGTTACATCATCAAGTTTTTGCGTCGTATTGGATGAGCTAAGGAATTGAGATAAGTCAGGAAGGTTATTTAGAAAGCTTTCTTTTGTGGTGGAAGTGATGGTTCTACCATACTTGTAATAAGGTGCAGAGTTTACAGGTTTAACTATACAGAGTTCACACAAGACTAGATAGTGATCTGAAATGTCATCACTTTGCTGCAGTACTTCAACCATTTTAACATCCATTCCATGTGACAGTATTAGATCTAGAGTATGATTTTGACAATGAGTAAGTCCAGAGATGTGTTGTCTAACCCAACAGAGTTCAGAATGTCTAAGAAAGCTGATCCTAATGAGTCTTTTTCATTATCAAAATGGATATTAAAATCGCCAACAATTAAGACTTTATCTGTGGCCAGTACTAACTCAGTTAGAAAATCAGCAAATTCTTTAATGAAATCTGTGCTGTGCCCTGGTGGCCTGTATACAGTAGCCAGTACAAACATGACAGAAGATTTATCACTAGCACATGATTCTGTAGATAATGTTATATGCAGCACCAAAACTTCAAATGAGTTATACTTAAAGCCTGCCCTCTGAGAAGAACTAAGAATATCGTTATAAATTATAGCAACACCTCCCCCTCTACCTTTTAAACGTGGCTCATTTTTATAGAAATAATTTTGGGGGGTAGATTCATTTAGAGTAATATAATCATCTGGTTTTAGCCAGGTTTCTGTCAAACAAAGCAAATCTAGCTTCTGATCATTGATCAAATCATATACATAAAGTGCTTTTGTGGAAAGTGATCTAATATTCAGCGAGCCAAGTTTTATCGTTTGCTTATTTGAATTATAGGTAGTTTTAATTTGTTGGACATTAATTAAATTATTGCTTTTGATTAGGTTTGGACGTTCTCTGCATATTCTAATTCGGGGAACAGACACAGTCTCTATAGTGTGATATCTAGGTGAAAGAGTCTCTATGTGCTGAGAATTAACTGCCTTCTGTGACGTGAGGCAGCTAGCAGAGCAGTCGGTTTAGCGGTCTGTCTGCTTCCTGACCTGGGCACTAGTTGGTCATGTTGGAGCTATAAGACTATATGCCATATTTCTAGATAGAAGAGCGGCACCACCCCAGGAGGGATGAAGACCATCTCTTTTCAACAGGTCAGGTCTGCCCCAGAAACTCATCCAATTGTCTATAAAGCCTATGTTGTTCTGCGGGCACCACTTAGACATCCAGCCATTGAGACCCAGCAAATGGCTGTAAATCTCATCACCCCGGTAAGCAGGGAGGGGACCAGAGCATATTTGTCACGTTTATGTGGTAAGCACGAGAGCACACAACTCGCGTAAATGAAAACAAAGGGTTTAATCTCGAAATGGCAAAATAAAGATACAAACGGCAGGCAGGTAGAACAGGCAGGCAGGACAAACACAGGTATAGACATCGGGTATGGACCTTGGTATAGACCTCGACGATCGGACAAACTGAACTGAAAACACAAGACTTAAATACACGGGGTAATTGACTAAATTAACGACACACAGCTGATGACAATGATACAATAAACACAGAGGGAAGGCGGGGCACAGAGAGCACATGGCATGAGACGAAAAACATAAACAACGAGTCCAGAGTCGTGACAATATTACATTGTCCGACATCGTGCTTGCAAATTCACACACCTCTTTAATATTATTTTTAGTGATCTCCGACTGGCGAAGTCGAACATCATTAGCGCCGACGTGAATAACAATCTTACGAAATTTACGTTTAGCATTAGCCAGCACTTTTAAATTTGACAAGATGTCAGACGCTCTGGCTCCCGGTAAACATTGGACTACGCCAATTACTAGAGCACTTTGATCAGGTTTCTCAGTGGTTTCTCTAACAGAGAAGGATAAACTATACATGTGACAGACGGTGCAAGTGACGATGCAGGGAGAAGCCATTTACTCACCGTAAGGATTCACTACATTCAGCTACAAACAAACCAACCTCTCAGCAGACAGGAGACCTGAAAGCAGGAGTCAAAATAGAAAGACCAGACATTGACAGAAAACAAGCACTGTCACGCAATTGAGTCAAAGCAGACTGCTGCTTCTCATGGAGCTGCTGGCGGGCTCGTCCGGGATTTGAACCCGGGACCTCTCGCACCCGAAGCGAGAATCATACCCCTAGACCAACGAGCCTACACGCACTGCTTGCCAGCAGAGAGAAGGCGTAAGAACAACTACTTCAACGACAGAACGAAGGACCTTGAGCTAACATGGGAGGAAACAAAACGCCTTGAGACAGTGTCAAAACCAAATAAATGAAAGATGGCCTCCCAGTGGATTGAGATTTGGGGCTGGACCTAACTGGCTGCACGAGGTGAGAGATGCAAAGGTAGCTTATGTAACACAAAAATCACCGTGCTCACATTAACTGAGAAACAAGACCAAGAAGAGCCTTAAAACTAAAGCACAACTTTTTGTTACTTCACCAACTATATGGTGGCCAGTACAAAGGAGGCAGCAAAAGAGGAGATATGGAACGATCGGTGGACACTGCGCTGCCCTGACCAGGGGGGTCTTCTGCAAGAACCCCCGTTTGGCACCTCCCGAGCAGAGAGAAAGGAAAAGAACATCTACAGCAACGACCAAAGAAGGCACTTTTTGTCGTGATAGTAGTTAAACACAAGCAATTAAACACAAATAGTTCTCTGGCAAGAAGACATCCGCCAACTGCGAAACCGGGATCGAACCAGGGACCTTTAGATCTTCAGTCTAACGCTCTCCCAACTGAGCTATTTCGGCCACGTCGTGAAGATGAGGATTTCAGGGGGGGTGATCAGGGGGGGATTTCCATCACTTTATCAGAAGATCAGAGCTGAACTCTGTGAGCACCAAAAACGGCTGGCCCGCACACGGGTCGAACCAGCGACCTTGGCGTTATTAGCACCACGCTCTAACCAACTGAGCTAACCGGCCTGTCTTTGGCAGCTTCTCTGCCCACTTGATGCTTGCCGGGGATCCTGGGTGACAAAACAGCTTCGAAAGTAAGCCCTTCTAAGGGCTCGTCCGGGATTTGAACCCGGGACCTCTCGCACCCAAAGCGAGAATCATACCTCCGTTATTGGCAATTGCAGCAAGAGGGCTCAAGAGACATTGCAGTTTAATGCTGATGGGAACATCTACAACAAAGAACGTGAGGCTGAAGGCTACACTGCAGCTCGGTACAGTTCATTCTGTTTTCATAAAGTCCAAGGTCTGTAATGCTTCCCTCCTCAAGATAACGCTCACACTTGTTGCAGTTGAGTTCAAAAGTTTCAATTTTTTGGGGAACACTCGCCCCTCACGCAACCTGTCAATTGCTGAGATTTAAACTCGTACAGCTAGATTCAGATCCCTGATTGCTAACCTTTACAATGTGGAACCAAGCGACCTCAGTAGGGTGCCTGCACTTTTTTTGGCAAGGTAGAAATGATTGGAAACCTGCAAGCTTCAGAACTGTGCCCAAACCATACACCAAGGAATCCACTGCCGAAATCCAAGATCAAACTAGAGACCTTCAGCTCTTCAGCCTAACTATGCTATGGCCAGAGCGGCTCTTTATAAGGAGACCTGAAAGCAGGAGTCAAAATAGAAAGACCAGACATTGACAGAAAACAAGCACTGTCACACAATTGAGTCAAAGCAGACTGCTGCTTCTCATGGAGCTGCTGGCGGGCTCGTCCGGGATTTGAACCCAGGACCTCTCGCACCCAAAGCGAGAATCATACCCCTAGACCAACGAGCCTACACGCACCGCTTGCCAGCAGAGAGAAGGCGTAAGAACAACTACTTCAACGACAGAACGAAGGACCTTGAGCTAACATGGGAGGAAACAAAACGCCTTGAGACAGTGTCAAAACCAAATAAATGAAAGATGGCCTCCCAGTGGATTGAAATTTGGGGCTGGACCTAACTGGCTGCACGAGGTGAGAGATGCAAAGGTAGCTTACGTAACACAAAAATCACCATGCTCACATTAACTGAGAAACAAGACCAAGAAGAGCCTTAAAACTAAAGCACAACTTTTTGTTACTTCACCAACTTTATGGTGGCCAGTACAAAGGAGGCAGCAAAGAGGAGATATGGAACGATCGGTGGACACTGCGCTGCCCTGACCAGGGGGGTCTTCTGCAAGAACCCCCGTTTGGCACCTCCCGAGCAGAGAGAAAGGAAAAGAACATCTACAGCAACGACCAAAGAAGGCACTTTTTGTCGTGATAGTAGTTAAACACAAGCAATTAAACACAAATAGTTCTCTGGCAAGAAGACATCCGCCAACTGCGAAACCGGGATCGAACCAGGGACCTTTAGATCTTCAGTCTAACGCTCTCCCAACTGAGCTATTTCGGCCACGTCGTGAAGGTCTTTGATCAGGGCGGGATTTCCATCACTTTATCAGAAGATCAGAGCTGAACTCTGTGAGCACCAAAAACGGCTGGCCCGTACTGGGGTCGAACCCGCGACCTTGGCGTTATTAGCACCACGCTCTAACAAACTGAGCTAACCGGCCTGTCTTTGGCAGCTTCTCTGCCCACTTGATGCTTGCCGGGGATCCTGGGTGACAAAACAGCTTCGAAAGTAAGCCCTTCTAAGGGCTCGTCCGGGATTTGAACCCGGGACCTCTCGCACCCAAAGCGAGAATCATACCTCCGTTATTGGCAATTCCAGCAAGAGGGCTCAAGAGACATTGCAGTTTAATGCTGATGGGAACATCTACAACAAAGAACGTGAGGCTGAAGGCTACACTGCAGCTCGGTACAGTTCATTCTGTTTTCATAAAGTCCAAGGTCTGTAATGCTTCCCTCCTCAAGATAACGCTCACACTTGTTTCAGTTGAGTTCAAAAGTTTCAGTTTTTTGGGGAACACTCGCCCCTCACGCAACCAGTCAATTGCTGAGATTTAAACTCGTACAGCTAGATTCAGATCCCTGATTGCTAACCTTTACAACGTGGAACCAAGCGACCTCAGTAGGGTGCCTGCACTTTTTTGGCAAGGTAGAAATGGTTGGAAACCTGCAAGCTTCAGAACTGTGCCCAAACCATACACCAAGGAATCCACTGCCGAAATCCAAGATCAAACTAGAGACCTTCAGCTCTTCAGCCTAACTATGCTATGGCCAGAGCGGCTTTTATAAGGAGACCTGAAAGCAGGAGTCAAAATAGAAAGACCAGACATTGACAGAAAACAAGCACTGTCACGCAATTGAGTCAAAGCAGACTGCTGCTTCTCATGGAGCTGCTGGCGGGCTCGTCCGGGATTTGAACCGGGACCTCTCGCACCAGGCGAGAGTCATACCCCTAGACCAACGAGCCTACACGCCCGCTTGCCAGCAGAGAGAAGGCGTAAGAACAACTACTTCAACGACAGAACGAAGGACCTTGAGCTAACATGGGAGGAAACAAAACGCCTTGAGACAGTGTCAAAACCAAATAAATGAAAGATGGCCTCCCAGTGGATTGAAATTTGGGGCTGGACCTAACTGGCTGCACGAGGTGAGAGATGCAAAGGTAGCTTACGTAACACAAAAATCACCATGCTCACATTAACTGAGAAACAAGACCAAGAAGAGCCTTAAAACTAAAGCACAACTTTTTGTTACTTCACCAACTTTATGGTGGCCAGTACAAAGGAGGCAGCAAAGAGGAGATATGGAACGATCGGTGGACACTGCGCTGCCCTGACCAGGGGGGTCTTCTGCAAGAACCCCCGTTTGGCACCTCCCGAGCAGAGAGAAAGGAAAAGAACATCTACAGCAACGACCAAAGAAGGCACTTTTTGTCGTGATAGTAGTTAAACACAAGCAATTAAACACAAATAGTTCTCTGGCAAGAAGACATCCGCCAACTGCGAAACCGGGATCGAACCAGGGACCTTTAGATCTTCAGTCTAACGCTCTCCCAACTGAGCTATTTCGGCCACGTCGTGAAGATGAGGATTTCTTTGATGATCAGGGGATTTCCATCACTTTATCAGAAGATCAGAGCTGAACTCTGTGAGCACCAAAAGCGGCTGGCCCGTGCACGGGTCGAACCCGCGACCTTGGCGTTATTAGCACCACGCTCTAACCAACTGAGCTAACCGGCCTGTCTTTGGCAGCTTCTCTGCCCACTTGATGCTTGCCGGGATCCTGGGTGACAAAACAGCTTCAGAAAGTAAGCCCTTCTAAGGGCTCGTCGTCCGGGATTTGAACCGGGACCTCTCGCACCCAAAGCGAGAATCATACCTCCGTTATTGGCAATTCCAGCAAGAGGGCTCAAGAGACATTGCAGTTTAATGCTGATGGGAACATCTACAACAAAGAACGTGAGGCTGAAGGCTACACTGCAGCTCGGTACAGTTCATTCTGTTTTCATAAAGTCCAAGGTCTGTAATGCTTCCCTCCTCAAGATAACGCTCACACTTGTTGCAGTTGAGTTCAAAAGTTTCAATTTTTGGGAACACTCGCCCCCTCACGCAACCAGTCAATTGCTGAGATTTAAACTCGACAAGATTCAGATCCCTGATTGCTAACCTTTACAATGTGGAACCAAGCGACCTCAGTAGGGTGCCTGCACTTTTTTGGCAAGGTAGAAAT
Organism: Puntigrus tetrazona; assembly: GCF_018831695.1. Lineage (NCBI taxonomy): Eukaryota > Metazoa > Chordata > Actinopteri > Cypriniformes > Cyprinidae > Puntigrus > Puntigrus tetrazona. The sequence goes on from NC_056709.1 coordinate 2,705,698, forward strand.
GATTGAAACCTGCAAGCTTCAGAACTGTGCCCAAACCATACACCAAGGAATCCACCGAAATCCAAGATCAAACTAGAGACCTTCAGCTCTTCAGCCTAACTATGCTATGGCCAGAGCGGCTCTTTATAAGGAGACCTGAAAGCAGGAGTCAAAATAGAAAGACCAGACATTGACAGAAAACAAGCACTGTCACACAATTGAGTCAAAGCAGACTGCTGCTTCTCATGGAGCTGCTGGCGGGCTCGTCCGGGATTTGAACCCGGGACCTCTCGCACCCGAAGCACGAATCATACCCCTAGACCAACGAGCCTACACGCACCGCTTGCCAGCAGAGAGAAGGCGTAAGAACAACTACTTCAACAACAGAACGAAGGACCTTGAGCTAACATGGGAGGAAACAAAACGCCTTGAGACAGTGTCAAAACCAAATAAATGAAAGATGGCCTCCCAGTGGTTTGAAATTTGGGGCTGGACCTAACTGCCTGCACGAGGTGAGAGATGCAAAGGTAGCTTACGTAACACAAAAATCACCATGCTCACATTAACTGAGAAACAAGACCAAGAAGAGCCTTAAAACTAAAGCACAACTTTTTGTTACTTCACCAACTTTATGGTGGCCAGTACAAAGGAGGCAGCAAAGAGGAGATATGGAACGATCGGTGGACACTGCGCTGCCCTGACCAGGGGTCTTCTGCAAGAACCCCCGTTTGGCACCTCCCGAGCAGAGAGAAAGGAAAAGAACATCTACAGCAACGACCAAAGAAGGCACTTTTTGTCATGATAGTAGTTAAACACAAGCAATTAAACACAAATAGTTCTCTGGCAAGAAGACATCCGCCAACTGCCGAAACCCGGGATCGAACCAGGGACCTTTAGATCTTCAGTCTAACGCTCTCCCAACTGAGCTATTTCGCCGCGTCGTGAGGGCCTTTGATCAGGGGGGGATTTCCATCACTTTATCAGAAGATCAGAGCTGAACTCTGTGAGCACCAAAAACGGCTGGCCCGTACGGGGGTCGAACCCGCGACCTTGGCGTTATTAGCACCACGCTCTAACCAACTGAGCTAACCGGCCTGTTTTTGGCAGCTTCTCTGCCCACTTGATGCTTGCCGGGGATCCTGGGTGACAAAACAGCTTCGAAAGTAAGCCCTTCTAAGGGGCTCGTCCGGGATTTGAACCGGGACTCTCGCACCCAAAGCGAGAATCATACCTCCGTTATTGGCAATTCCAGCAAGAGGGCTCAAGAGACATTGCAGTTTAATGCTGATGGGAACATCTACAACAAAGAACGTGAGGCTGAAGGCTACACTGCAGCTCGGTACAGTTCATTCAGTTTTCATAAAGTCCAAGGTCTGTAATGCTTCCCTCCTCAAGATAACGCTCACACTTGTTTCAGTTGAGTTCAAAAGTTTCAGTTTTTTGGGGAACACTCGCCCCTCACGCAACCAGTCAATTGCTGAGATTTAAACTCGTACAGCTAGATTCAGATCCCTGATTGCTAACCTTTACAACGTGGAACCAAGCGACCTCAGTAGGGTGCCTGCACTTTTTTTGGCAAGGTAGAAATGGTTGGAAACCTGCAAGCTTCAGAACTGTGCCCAAACCATACACCAAGGAATCCACTGCCGAAATCCAAGATCAAACTAGAGACCTTCAGCTCTTCAGCCTAACTATGCTATGGCCAGAGCGGCTCTTTATAAGGAGACCTGAAAGCAGGAGTCAAAATAGAAAGACCAGACATTGACAGAAAACAAGCACTGTCACGCAATTGAGTCAAAGCAGACTGCTGCTTCTCATGGAGCTGCTGGCGGGCTCGTTCAGGATTTGAATCCGGGACCTCTCGCACCCGAAGCGAGAATCAAACCCCTAGACCAACGAGCCTACACGCACCGCTTGCCAGCAGAGAGAAGGCATAAGAACAACTACTTCAACGACAGAACGAAGGACCTTGAGCTAACATGGGAGGAAACAAAACGCCTTGAGACAGTGTCAAAACAAAAATAAATGAAAGATGGCCTCCAAGTGGATTGAAATTTGGGGCTGGACCTAACTGGCTGCACGAGGTGAGAGATGCAAAGGTAGCTTACGTAACACAAAAATCACCATGCTCACATTAACTGAGAAACAAGACCAAGAAGAGCCTTAAAACTAAAGCACAACTTTTTGTTACTTCACCAACTATATGGTGGCCAGTACAAAGGAGGCAGCAAAGAGGAGATATGGAACGATCGGTGGACACTGCGCTGCCCTGGCCAGGGGGGGGTCTTCTGCAAGAACCCCCGTTTGGCACCTCCCGAGCAGAGAGAAAGGAAAAGAACATCTACAGCAACGACCAAAGAAGGCACTTTTTGTCATGATAGTAGTTAAACACAAGCAATTAAACACAAATAGTTCTCTGGCAAGAAGACATCCGCCAACTGCCGAAACCCGGGATCGAACCAGGGACCTTTAGATCTTCAGTCTAACGCTCTCCCAACTGAGCTATTTCGGCCACGTCGTGAAGATGAGGATTTCAGGGGGGGTGATCAGGAGGCGATTTCCATCACTTTATCAGAAGATCAGAGCTGAACTCTGTGAGCACCAAAAACGACTGGCCCGACGCGGAAGTCGAACCCGCGACCTTGGCGTTATTAGCACCACGCTCTAACCAACTGAGCTAACGGCCTGTCTTTGGCAGCTTCTCTGCCCACTTGATGCTTGCCGGGGATCCTGGGTGACAAAACAGCTTCGAAAGTAAGCCCTTCTAAGGGCTCGTCGGGATTTGAACCGGGACCTCTCACACCAAAGCGAGAATCATACCTCCGTTATTGGCAATTCCAGCAAGAGGGCTCAAGAGACATTGCAGTTTAATGCTGATGGGAACATCTACAACAAAGAACGTGAGGCTGAAGGCTACACTGCAGCTCCGGTACAGTTCATTCTGTTTTCATAAAGTCCAAGGTCTGTAATGCTTCCCTCCTCAAGATAACGCTCACACTTGTTGCAGTTGAGTTCAAAAGTTTCAATTTTTTGGGGAACACTCGCCCCTCACGCAACCAGTCAATTGCTGAGATTTAAACTCGTACAGCTAGATTCAGATCCCTGATTGCTAACCTTTACAACGTGGAACCAAGCGACCTCAGTAGGGTGCCTGCACTTTTGGTGCAAGGTAGAAATGATTGGAAACCTGCAAGCTTCAGAACTGTGCCCAAACCATACACCAAGGAATCCACTGCCGAAATCCAAGATCAAACTAGAGACCTTCAGCTCTTCAGCCTAACTATGCTATGGCCAGAGCGGCTCTTTATAAGGAGACCTGAAAGCAGGAGTCAAAATAGAAAGACCAGACATTGACAGAAAACAAGCACTGTCACACAATTGAGTCAAAGCAGACTGCTGCTTCTCATGGAGCTGCTGGCGGGCTCAAATCCGGGATTTGAACCCGGGACCTCTCGCACCCGAAGCACGAATCATACCCCTAGACCAACGAGCCTACACGCACCGCTTGCCAGCAGAGAGAAGGCGTAAGAACAACTACTTCAACAACAGAACGAAGGACCTTGAGCTAACATGGGAGGAAACAAAACGCCTTGAGACAGTGTCAAAACCAAATAAATGAAAGATGGCCTCCCAGTGGATTGAAATTTGGGGCTGGACCTAACTGCCTGCACGAGGTGAGAGATGCAAAGGTAGCTTACGTAACACAAAAATCACCATGCTCACATTAACTGAGAAACAAGACCAAGAAGAGCCTTAAAACTAAAGCACAACTTTTTGTTACTTCACCAACTATATGGTGGCCAGTACAAAGGAGGCAGCAAAGAGGAGATATGGAACGATCGGTGGACACTGCGCTGCCCTGACCAGGGGGGTCTTCTGCAAGAACCCCGTTTGGCACTCTCGAGCAGAGAAAGGAAAAGAACATCTACAGCAACGACCAAAGAAGGCACTTTTTGTCATGATAGTAGTTAAACACAAGCAATTAAACACAAATAGTTCTCTGGCAAGAAGACATCCGCCAACTGCGAAACCGGGATCGAAACAGGGACCTTTAGATCTTCAGTCTAACGCTCTGCCAAATGAGCTATTTCAGCCACGTCGTGAAGGTCTTTGATCAGGGATTTCCATCACTTTTTCAGAAGATCAGAGCTGAACTCTGTGAGCACCAAAAAGCGGCTGGCCCGTGCACGGGTCGAACCAGCGACCTTGGCGTTATTAGCACCGCGCTCTAACCAACTGAGCTAACCGGCCTGTCTTTGGCAGCTTCTCTGCCCACTTGATGCTTGCCGGGATCCTGGGTGACAAAACAGCTTCAAAGTAAGCCCTTCTAAGGGCTCGTCCGGGATTTGAACCGGGACCTCTCGCACCAAAGCGAGAATCATACCTCCGTTATTGGCAATTCCAGCAAGAGGGCTCAAGAGACATTGCAGTTTAATGCTGATGGGAACATCTACAACAAAGAACGTGAGGCTGAAGGCTACACTGCAGCTCGGTACAGTTCATTCTGTTTTCATAAAGTCCAAGGTCTGTAATGCTTCCCTCCTCAAGATAACGCTCACACTTGTTGCAGTTGAGTTCAAAAGTTTCAATTTTTTGGGGAACACTCGCCCCTCACGCAACCAGTCAATTGCTGAGATTTAAACTCGTACAGCTAGATTCAGATCCTGATTGCTAACCTTTACAACGTGGAACCAAGCGACCTCAGTAGGGTGCCTGCACTTTTTTTGGCAAGGTAGAAATGATTGGAAACCTGCAAGCTTCAGAACTGTGCCCAAACCATACACCAAGGAATCCACTGCCGAAATCCAAGATCAAACTAGAGACCTTCAGCTCTTCAGCCTAACTATGCTATGGCCAGAGCGGCTCTTTATAAGGAGACCTGAAAGCAGGAGTCAAAATAGAAAGACCAGACATTGACAGAAAACAAGCACTGTCACACAATTGAGTCAAAGCAGACTGCTGCTTCTCATGGAGCTGCTGGCGGGCTCGTCCGGGATTTGAACCCGGGACCTCTCGCACCCGAAGCACGAATCATACCCCTAGACCAACGAGCCTACACGCACCGCTTGCCAGCAGAGAGAAGGCGTAAGAACAACTACTTCAACAACAGAGAGCGAAGGACCTTGAGCTAACATGGGAGGAAACAAAACGCCTTGAGACAGTGTCAAAACCAAATAAATGAAAGATGGCCTCCCAGTGGATTGAAATTTGGGGCTGGACCTAACTGCCTGCACGAGGTGAGAGATGCAAAGGTAGCTTACGTAACACAAAAATCACCATGCTCACATTAACTGAGAAACAAGACCAAGAAGAGCCTTAAAACTAAAGCACAACTTTTGTTACTTCACCAACTTTATGGTGGCCAGTACAAAGGAGGCAGCAAAGAGGAGATATGGAGCGATCGGTGGACACTGCGCTGCCCTGACCAGAGGTCTTCTGCAAGAACCCCGTTTGGCACCTCCGAGCAGAGAAAGGAAAAGAACATCTACAGCAACGACCAAAGAAGGCACTTTTTGTCATGATAGTAGTTAAACACAAGCAATTAAACACAAATAGTTCTCTGGCAAGAAGACATCCGCCAACTGCGAAACCGGGATCGAACCAGGGACCTTTAGATCTTCAGTCTAACGCTCTCCCAACTGAGCTATTTCGGCCACGTCGTGAAGGCCTTTGATCAGGGGGGGATTTCCATCACTTTATCAGAAGATCAGAGCTGAACTCTGTGAGCACCAAAAACGGCTGGCCCGTGCGAGAGTCGAACCGCGACCTTGGCGTTATTAGCACCACGCTCTAACAAACTGAGCTAACCCGGCCTGTCTTTGGCAGCTTCTCTGCCCACTTGATGCTTGCCGGGATCCTGGGTGACAAAACAGCCGAAAGTAAGCCCTTCTAAGGGCTCGTCCGGGATTTGAACCCGGGACCTCTCGCACCCAAAGCGAGAATCATACCTCCGTTATTGGCAATTCCAGCAAGAGGGCTCAAGAGACATTGCAGTTTAATGCTGATGGGAACATCTACAACAAAGAAGCGTGAGGCTGAAGGCTACACTGCAGCTCCGGTACAGTTCATTCTGTTTTCATAAAGTCCAAGGTCTGTAATGCTTCCCTCCTCAAGATAACGCTCACACTTGTTTCAGTTGAGTTCAAAAGTTTCAATTTTTTTTGGGGAACACTGCGCCCCTCACGCAACCAGTCAATTGCTGAGATTTAAACTTCGTACAGCTAGATTCAGATCCCTGATTGCTAACCTTTACAACGTGGAACCAAGCGACCTCAGTAGGGTGCCTGCACTTTTTTGGCAAGGTAGAAATGGTTGGAAACCTGCAAGCTTCAGAACTGTGCCCAAACCATACACCAAGGAATCCACTGCCGAAATCCAAGATCAAACTAGAGACCTTCAGCTCTTCAGCCTAACTATGCTATGGCCAGAGCGGCTTTTATAAGGAGACCTGAAAGCAGGAGTCAAAATAGAAAGACCAGACATTGACAGAAAACAAGCACTGTCACGCAATTGAGTCAAAGCAGACTGCTGCTTCTCATGGAGCTGCTGGCGGGCTCGTCCGGGATTTGAACCGGGACCTCTCGCACCAGGCGAGAGTCATGTACCCTAGACCAACGAGCCTACACGCACGCTTGCCAGCAGAGAAGGCGTAAGAACAACTACTTCAACGACAGAACGAAGGACCTTGAGCTAACATGGGAGAAACAAAGCGCCTTGAGACAGTGTCAAAACCAAATAAATGAAAGATGGCCTCCCAGTGGATTGAAATTTGGGGCTGGACCTAACTGGCTGCACGAGGTGAGAGATGCAAAGGTAGCTTACGTAACACAAAAATCACCATGCTCACATTAACTGAGAAACAAGACCAAGAAGAGCCTTAAAACTAAAGCACAACTTTTGTTACTTCACCAACTTTATGGTGGCCAGTACAAAGGAGGCAGCAAAGAGGAGATATGGAACGATCGGTGGACACTGCGCTGCCCTGACCAGGGGGGTCTTCTGCAAGAACCCCCGTTTGGCACCTCCCGAGCAGAGAGAAACGGAAAAGAACATCTACAGCAACGACCAAAGAAGGCACTTTTTGTCGTGATAGTAGTTAAACACAAGCAATTAAACACAAATAGTTCTCTGGCAAGAAGACATCCGCCAACTGCCGAAACCGGGATCGAACCAGGACCTTTAGATCTTCAGTCTAACGCTCTCCCAACTGAGCTATTTCGGCCACGTCGTGAAGGTCTTTGATCAGGGGGGGATTTCCATCACTTTATCAGAAGATCAGAGCTGAACTCTGTGAGCACCAAAAGCGGCTGGCCCGTGCGAGAAAGTCGAACCCGCGACCTTGGCGTTATTAGCACCACGCTCTAACCAACTGAGCTAACCGGCCTGTCTTTGGCAGCTTCTCTGCCCACTTGATGCTTGCGGGGATCCTGGGTGACAAACAGCTTCGAAAATAAGCCCTTCTAAGGGCTCGTCGGGATTTGAACCGGGACCCTCGCACCCAAAGCGAGAATCATACCTCCGTTATTGGCAATTCCAGCAAGAGGGCTCAAGAGACATTGCAGTTTAATGCTGATGGGAACATCTACAACAAAGAACGTGAGGCTGAAGGCTACACTGCAGCTCCGGTACAGTTCATTCTGTTTTCATAAAGTCCAAGGTCTGTAATGCTTCCCTCCTCAAGATAACGCTCACACTTGTTGCAGTTGAGTTCAAAAGTTTCAATTTTTGAGAACACTCGCCCCTCACGCAACCAGTCAATTGCTGAGATTTAAACTCGTACAGCTAGATTCAGATCCCTGATTGCTAACCTTTACAACGTGGAACCAAGCGACCTCAGTAGGGTGCCTGCACTTTTTTTGGCAAGGTAGAAATGATTGGAAACCTGCAAGCTTCAGAACTGTGCCCAAACCATACACCAAGGAATCCACTGCCGAAATCCAAGATCAAACTAGAGACCTTCAGCTCTTCAGCCTAACTATGCTATGGCCAGAGCGGCTCTTTATAAGGAGACCTGAAAGCAGGAGTCAAAATAGAAAGACCAGACATTGACAGAAAACAAGCACTGTCACACAATTGAGTCAAAGCAGACTGCTGCTTCTCATGGAGCTGCTGGCGGGCTCGTCCGGGATTTGAACCCGGGACCTCTCGCACCCGAAGCACGAATCATACCCCTAGACCAACGAGCCTACACGCACCGCTTGCCAGCAGAGAGAAGGCGTAAGAACAACTACTTCAACAACAGAACGAAGGACCTTGAGCTAACATGGGAGGAAACAAAACGCCTTGAGACAGTGTCAAAACCAAATAAATGAAAGATGGCCTCCCAGTGGATTGAAATTTGGGGCTGGACCTAACTGCCTGCACGAGGTGAGAGATGCAAAGGTAGCTTACGTAACACAAAAATCACCATGCTCACATTAACTGAGAAACAAGACCAAGAAGAGCCTTAAAACTAAAGCACAACTTTTGTTACTTCACCAACTATATGGTGGCCAGTACAAAGGAGGCAGCAAAGAGGAGATATGGAACGATCGGTGGACACTGCGCTGCCTGACCAGGGGTCTTCTGCAAGAACCCCCGTTTGGCACCTCCCGAGCAGAGAGAAAGGAAAAGAACATCTACAGCAACGACCAAAGAAGGCACTTTTTGTCATGATAGTAGTTAAACACAAGCAATTAAACACAAATAGTTCTCTGGCAAGAAGACATCCGCCAACTGTCAAACCGGGATCGAAACAGGGACCTTTTAGATCTTCAGTCTAACGCTCTGCCAAATGAGCTATTTCAGCCACGTCGTGAAGGTCTTTGATCAGGGGATTTCCATCACTTTTCAGAAGATCAGAGCTGAACTCTGTGAGCACCAAAGCGGCTGGCCCGTGCACGAAGTCGAACCCGCGACCTTGGCGTTATTAGCACCACGCTCTAACCAACTGAGCTAACCGGCCTGTCTTTGGCAGCTTCTCTGCCCACTTGATGCTTGCCGGGGATCCTGGGTGACAAAACAGCTTCGAAAGTAAGCCCTTCTAAGGGCTCGTCCGGGATTTGAACCCGGGACCTCTCGCACCCAAAGCGAGAATCATACCTCCGTTATTGGCGATTCCAGCAAGAGGGCTCAAGAGACATTGCAGTTTAATGCTGATGGGAACATCTACAACAAAGAACGTGAGGCTGAAGGCTACACTGCAGCTCCGGTACAGTTCATTCTGTTTTCATAAAGTCCAAGGTCTGTAATGCTTCCCTCCTCAAGATAACGCTCACACTTGTTTCAGTGGAGTTCAAAAGTTTCAATTTTTTGGGGAACACTCGCCCCTCACGCAACCAGCCAATTGCTGAGATTTAAACTCGTACAGCTAGATTCAGATCCTTGATTGCTAACCTTTACAACGTGGAACCAAGCGACCTTAGTAGGGTGCCTGCACTTTTTTTGGCAAGGTAGAAATGGTTGGAAACCTGCAAGCTTCAGAACTGTGCCCAAACCATACACCAAGGAATCCACTGCCGAAATCCAAGATCAAACTAGAGACCTTCAGCTCTTCAGCCTAACTATGCTATGGCCAGAGCGGCTTTTTATAAGGAGACCTGAAAGCAGGAGTCAAAATAGAAAGACCAGACATTGACAGAAAACAAGCACTGTCACGCAATTGAGTCAAAGCAGACTGCTGCTTCTCATGGAGCTGCTGGCGGGCTCGTCCGGGATTTGAACCTGGGACCTCTCGCACCAGGCGAGAGTCATACCCCCTGAACCAACGAGCCTACACGCTGCCGCTTGCCAGCAGAGAAGGCGTAAGAACAACTACTTCAACGACAGAACGAAGGACCTTGAGCTAACATGGGAGAAACAAAACGCCTTGAGACAGTGTCAAAACCAAATAAATGAAAGATGGCCTCCCCCAGTGGATTGAAATTTGGGGCTGGACCTAACTGGCTGCACGAGGTGAGAGATGCAAAGGTAGCTTACGTAACACAAAAATCACCATGCTCACATTAACTGAGAAACAAGACCAAGAAGAGCCTTAAAACTAAAGCACAACTTTTTGTTACTTCACCAACTTTATGGTGGCCAGTACAAAGGAGGCAGCAAAGAGGAGATATGGAACGATCGGTGGACACTGCGCTGCCCTGACCAGGGGGGGGTCTTCTGCAAGAACCCCCGTTTGGCACCTCGAGCAGAGAGAAAGGAAAGAACATCTACAGCAGCGACCAAAGAAGGCACTTTTTGTCGTGATAGTAGTTAAACACAAGCAATTAAACACAAATAGTTCTCTGGCAAGAAGACATCCGCCAACTGCCGAAACCCGGGATCGAACCAGGGACCTTTAGATCTTCAGTCTAACGCTCTCCCAACTGAGCTATTTCGGCCACGTCGTGAAGGTCTTTGATCAGGGCGGGATTTCCATCACTTTATCAGAAGATCAGAGCTGAACTCTGTGAGCACCAAAAACGGCTGGCCCGTACGGGGGTCGAACCCGCGACCTTGGCGTTATTAGCACCACGCTCTAACCAACTGAGCTAACCCGGCCTGTCTTTGGCAGCTTCTCTGCCCACTTGATGCTTGCCGGGATCCTGGGTGACAAAACAGCTTGAAAGTAAGCCCTTCTAAGGGCCTGTCCGGGATTTGAACCGGGACCTCTCGCACTAAAGCGAGAATCATACCTCCGTTATTGGCAATTCCAGCAAGAGGGCTCAAGAGACATTGCAGTTTAATGCTGATGGGAACATCTACAACAAAGAACGTGAGGCTGAAGGCTACACTGCAGCTCCGGTACAGTTCATTCTGTTTTCATAAAGTCCAAGGTCTGTAATGCTTCCCTCCTCAAGATAACGCTCACACTTGTTTCAGTTGAGTTCAAAAGTTTCAGTTTTTGGGAACACTCGCCCTCACGCAACCAGTCAATTGCTGAGATTTAAACTCGTACAGCTAGATTCAGATCCTGATTGCTAACCTTTACAACGTGGAACCAAAGCGACCTCAGTAGGGTGCCTGCACTTTTTGGCAAGGTAGAAATGGTTGAAACCTGCAAGCTTCAGAACTGTGCCCAAACCATACACCAAAGAATCCACTGCGAAATCCAAGATCAAACTAGAGACCTTCAGCTCTTCAGCCTAACTATGCACTATGGCTTCCAGGCGGCTCTTATATAAGAGACCTGAAAGCAGGAGTCAAAATAGAAAAGACCAGACATTGACAGAAAAACAAGCACTGTCAGACATATGGTGAGTCAAAGCAGACTGCTGCTTCTCATGGAGCTGCTGGCGGGCTCGTTCAGGATTTGAATCCGGGACCTCTCGCTTTTGGCGAAAGAAATCAAACCCTAGACCTTGAGCCTACACGCACCGCTTGCCAGCAGAGAGAAGGCATAAGAACAACTACTTCAACGACAGAACGAAGGACGGCAGAGCTAACATGGGAGAAACAAAACGCCTTGAGACAGTGTCAAAACAAAAATAAATGAAAGATGGCCTCCAAAGTGGATTTGAAATTTGGGGCCTGGACCTAACTGGCTGCCTGAGGTGAGAGATGCAAAGGTAGCTTACGTAACACAAAAATCACCATGCTCACATTAACTGAGAAACAAGACCACGGAAGAGCCTTAAAGCTAAAGCACAACTTTTTGTTACTTCACCAACTATATGGTGGCCAGTACAAAGGAGGCAGCAAAGAGGAGATATGGAGCGATCGGTGGACACTGCGCTGCCCTGGCCAGAGGGTCTTCTGCAAGAACCCCGCTTGGCACCTCGAGCAGAGAGAAAGGAAAAGAACATCTACAGCAACGACCAAAGAAGGCACTTTTTTTGTCATGATAGTAGTTAAACACAAGCAATTAAACACAAATAGTTCTCTGGCAAAGAAGACATCCGCCAACTGCGAAACCGGGATTCGAACCAGGGACCTTTTAGATCTTCAGTCTAACGCTCTCCCAGCTGAGCTATTTACGCCACGTTGTGGAGATGAGGATTTCAGGGAGTGATCAGGGATTTTCATCACTTTATCAGAAGATCAGAGCTGAACTCTGTGAGCACCAAAAAACGACTGGCCGTCACGGAGTCGAACCAGCGACCTTGGCGTTATTAGCACCACGCTCCTAACCAGCTGAGCTAACCGGCCTGTCTTTGGCAGCTTCTCTGCCCACTTGATGCTTGCCGGGGATCCTGGGTGACAAAACAACCCCGAGTAAGCCCTTCTAAGGGCTCGTCCAAGATTTGAACCGGGACCTCTCGCACTCCAAAGCGAGAATCATACCTCCGTTATTGGCAATTCCAGCAAGAGGGCTCAAGAGACATTGCAGTTTAATGCTGATGGGAACATCTACAACAAAGAGCGTGAGGCTGAAGAGAGCTACACTGCAGCTCGGTACAGTTCATTCTGTTTTCATAAAGTCCAAGGTCTGTAATGCTTCCCTCCTCAAGATAACGCATCACTTGTTGCAGTTGAGTTCAAAAGTTTCAATTTTTGGGGAACCTCGCCCCTCACGCAACCAGTCAATTGCTGAGATTTAAGCTCGTACAGCTAGATTCAGATCCCTGATTGCTAACCTTTACAACGTGGAACCAAAGCGACCTCAGTAGGAGTGCCTGCACTTTTTAGCAAGGTAGAAATGATTGGAAACCTGCAAGCTTCAGAACTGTGCCCAAACCATACACCAAGGAATCCACTGCCGAAATCCAAGATCAAACTAGAGACCTTCAGCTCTTCAGCCTAACTATGCTATGGCCAGAGCGGCTCTTTATAAGGAGACCTGAAAGCAGGAGTCAAAATAGAAAGACCAGACATTGACAGAAAACAAGCACTGTCACACAAGGTGAGTCAAAGCAGACTGCTGCTTCTCCATGGAGCTGCTGGCGGGCTCGTCCGGGATTTGAACCCGGGACCTCTCGCCCGAAGCTTACGAATCATACCCTAGACCACGAGCCTACACGCACCGCTTGCCAGCAGAGAGAAGGCGTAAGAACAACTACTTCAACAACAGAGCGAAGGACCTTGAGCTAACATGGGAGAAACAAAACGCCTTGAGACAGTGTCAAAACCAAATAAATGAAAGATGGCCTCCCAGTGGATTGAAATTTGGGGCTGGACCTAACTGCCTGCACAGGTGAGAGATGCAAAGGTAGCCGTAACACAAAAATCACCATGCTCACATTAACTGAGAAACAAGACCAAGAAGAGCCTTAAAACTAAAGCACAACTTTTTGTTACTTCACCAACTATATGGTGGCCAGTACAAAGGAGGCAGCAAAGAGGAGATATGGAACGATCGGTGGACACTGCGCTGCCCTGACCAGGGGTCTTCTGCAAGAACCCCGTTTGGCACCTCGAGCAGAGAGAAAGGAAAAGAACATCTACAGCAACGACCAAAGCAAGTACTTTTGTCATGATAGTAGTTAAACACAAGCCAATTAAACACAAATAGTTCTCTGGCAAGAAGACATCCGTCAACTGCGAAACCGGGATCGAAACAGGGACCTTTAGATCTTCAGTCTAACGCTCTGCCAAATGAGCTATTTCAGCCACGTCGTGAAGGTCCTTTGATCGGGGGGATTTCCATCACTTTTCAGAAGATCAGAGCTGAACTCTGTATTGCACCAAAAGCCACAGCCCGTCACGGGGTCGAACCGCGACCTTGGCGTTATTAGCACCGCGCTCTAACCAACTGAGCTAACCGGCCTGTCTTTGGCAGCTTCTCTGCCCACTTGATGCTTGCGGGGATCCTGGGTGACAAAAACGGCAGTAAGCCCTTCTAAGGGCTGCGTCCGGGATTTGAACCCGGGACCTCGCTGCACCAAAGCGAGAATCATACCTCCCGTTATTGGCAATTCCAGCAAGAGGGCTCAAGAGACATTGCAGTTTAATGCTGATGGGAACATCTGCAACAAGAACGTGAGGCTGAAGGCTACACTGCAGCTCGGTACAGTTCATTCTGTTTTCATAAAGTCCAAGGTCTGTAATGCTTCCTCCTCAAGATAACGCTCACACTTGTTTCCAGTTGAGTTCAAAAGTTTCAGTTTTGGGGAACACTAGCCCCTCCACGCAACCAGTCAATTGCTGAGATTTAAACTTCGTACAGCTAGATTCAGATCCCTGATTGCTAACCTTTACAGCGTGGAACCAAGCGACCTCAGTAGGGTGCCTGCACTTTTTTTTGGCAGGTAGAAATGGTTGGAAACCTGCAAGCTTCAGAACTGTGCCCAAACCATACACCAAAGAATCCACTGCCGAAATCCAGATCAAACTAGAGACCTTCAGCTCTTCAGCCTAACTATGCTATGGCCAGGCGGCTCTTTATAAGAGACCTGAAAGCAGAGTCAAAAATAGAAAGAATTGCCAGACATTGACAGAAAACAAGCACTGTCACATAATTGAGTCAAAGCAGACTGCTGCTTCTCATGGAGCTGCTGGCCCGGGCTCGTTCAGGATTTGAATCCGGGACCTCTCGCGACGGCGCAGAGTCATACCCCTAGACCAACGAGCCTGCACCGCGCTTGCCAGCAGAGAGAAGGCATAAGAACAACTACTTCAACGACAGAGCAGAAGGACCTTGAGCTAACATGGGAGGAAACAAAAGCGCCTTGAGACAGTGTCAAAAAACAAAAATAAATGAAAGATGGCCTCCAAGTGGATTGAAATTTGGGGCTGGACCTAACTGGCTACTGCACGAGGTGAGAGATGCAAAAGGTATACACGTAACACAAAAATCACCATGCTCACATTAACTGAAAACAAGACCAAGAAGAGCCTTAAAACTAAAGCACAACTTTTGTTACTTCACCAACTATATGGTGGCCAGTACAAAGGAGGCAGCAAAGAGGAGATATGGAACGATCGGTGGACACTGCGCTGCCCTGAGCCAGAGGGGTCTTCTGCAAGAACCCCCGTTTGGCACCTCGAGCAGAGAGAAAGGAAAAGAACATCTACAGCAACGACCAAAGAAGGCACTTTTTGTCATGATAGTAGTTAAACACAAGCAATTAAACACAAATAGTTCTCTGGCAAGAAGACATCCGCCAACTGCGGAAACCGGGATCAGAACCAGGGACCTTTAGATCTTCAGTCTAACGCTCTCCCAACTGAGCTATTTGGCCCGTGGATTGGTTGAAGATGAGGATTTCGGGGTGATCAGGGGATTTCCATCACTTTATCAGAAGATCAGAGCTGAACTCTGTGAGCACCAAAAACGACCCCGAAAGCCCGTGCGGAGTCAGACCCGACCTTGGCGTTATTAGCACTGCGCTCTAACCAACTGAGCTAACCGGCCTGTCTTTGGCAAAGCTTCTCTGCCCACTTGATGCTTGCGGGGATCCTGGGTGACAAAACAGTTTCCTTCAGTAAGCCCTTTCTAAGGGCTGCGTCCGGGATTGAACCAGGGACCTCTCGCACCAAAGCGAGAATCATACCTCCGTTATTGGCAATTCCAGCAAGGGCTCAAGAGACATTGCAGTTTAATGCTGATGGGAACATCTACAACAAAGAGCGTGAGGCTGAAGGCTACACTGCAGCTCGGTACAGTTCATTTTCTGTTTTCATAAGTCCAAGGTCTGTAATGCTTCCCCCTCCTCAAGATAACGCTCACACTTGTTGCAGTTGAGTTCAAAAGTTTCAATTTTTGGGGAACACTCGCCCCTCACGCAACCAGTCAATTGCTGAGATTTAAGCTCGTACAGCTAGATTCAGATCCCTGATTGCTAACCTTTACAACGTGGAACCAGCGACCTCAGTAGGGTGCCTGCACTTTTTGGCAAGGTGAAATGATTGGAAACCTGCAAGCTTCAGAACTGTGCCCAAACCATACACCAAGGAATCCACTGCCGAAATCCAAGATCAAACTAGAGACCTTCAGCTCTTCAGCCTAACTATGCTATGGCCAGGCGGCTCTTTATAAGGGAGACCTGAAAGCAGGAGTCAAAATAGAAAGACCAGACATTGACAGAAAACAAGCACTGTCACACTGGTGAGTCAAAGCAGACTGCTGCTTCTCATGGAGACTGCTGGCGGGCTCGTCGGGATTTGAACCGGGACCTCTCTTCACGAAGCGCCGAATCATACCCTAGACCAACGAGCCTACACGCCACCGCTTGCCAGCAGAGAAGAGGCGTAAGAACAACTACTTCAGCGACAGGACCCGAAGGACCTTGAGCTAACATGGGAGAAACAAACGCCTTGAGACAGTGTCAAAACAAAAAATAAATGAAAGATGGCCTCCAAGAGTGGATTGAAATTTGGGGCTGGACCTAACTGGCTGCACGAGGTGAGAGATGCAAAGGTAGCTTACGTAACACAAAAATCACCATGCTCACATTAACTGAGAAACAAGACCAAAAGAGCCTTAAAACTAAAGCACAACTTTTTTGTTACTTCACCAACTATATGGTGGCCAGTACAAAGGAGGCAGCAAAGAGAGATATGGAACGATCGGTGGACACTAAGCTGCCCCTGGCCAGAGAGGTCTTCTGCAAGAACCCCCGTTTGGCACCTCCGAGCAGAGAGAAAGGAAAGAACATCTACAGCAACGACCAAAGAAGGCACTTTTTGTCATGATAGTAGTTAAACACAAGCAATTAAACACAAATAGTTCTCTGGCAAGAAGACATCCGCCAACTGCGAAACCGGGATCAGACCAGGGACCTTTAGATCTTCAGTCTAACGCTCTCCCAACTGAGCTATTTGGCCACGTTGTGAAGATGAGGATTTCAGGGGGAGTGATCAGGGGATTTCCATCACTTTATCAGAAGATCAGAGCTGAACTCTGTGCGGCACCAAAAAGCGGCTGGCCCGTGCGAGTCGAGACCCGCGACCTTGGCGTTAATATATTCACGCTCTAACCAACTGAGCTAACCGGCCTGTCTTTGGCAGCTTCTCTGCCCATGATGCTTGCCGAGATCCTGGGTGACAAAACAGCTTGAAAATGTAAGCCCTTCTAAAGGGCTCGTCCGGATTTGAACCGGGACCTCTCGCTTCAACAGCGAGAATCATACCTCCGTTATTAGCAATTCAGCAAGAGGCTCAGAGACATTGCAGTTTAATGCTGATAGGAACATCTACAACAAAGAACGTGAGGCTGAAGGCTACACTGCAGCTCGGTACAGTTCATTCTGTTTTTCATAAAGTCCAAAGGTCTGTAATGCTTCCCTCCTCAAGATAACGCTCACACTTGTTGCAGTTGAGTTCAAAAGTTTCAATTTTTGGGAACACTCGCCCCTCATAACAAGTCAATTGCTGAGATTTAAACTCATTGCAGCTAGATTCAGATCCTGATTGCTAACCTTCTAGCGTGGAGACCAGCGACCTCAGTAGAGATTGCCTGCCTTTTTGGCAGGTAAAGAAATGATTGGAAACCTGCAAGCTTCAGAACTATTACTGACCATACACCAAGGAATCCACTGCCCAAATCCAAGATCAAACTAGAGACCTTCAGCTCTTCAGCTTCTAACTATGCTATGGCCGGCGGCTCTTTATAAGAGACCACCAAGCAGGAGTCAAAATAGAAAGACCAGACAGTGACAGAAAACAAGCACTGTCACGCCAATTAGTCAAAGCAGACTGCTGCTTCTCATGGAGCTGCTGGCGGGCTCGTCCGGGATTTGAACCGGGACCTCTCTGCACCAGCAGAATCATACCCCTAGACCACTTGAGCCTGCTTTGCTTGCAGCAGAGAGAAAGCGTGAACAACTACTTCAGCAACTGAGCGAAAGGACCTTGAGCTAACATGGGGAGGAGACAAAAGCGCCTTGAGACAGTGTCAAAACCAAATAAATGAAAGATGGCCTCCCAGTGGATTGAGAAATTTGGGGCTGGACCTAACTGCCTGCAAGAGGTGAGAGATGCAAAGGTAGCTACTACGTAACACAAAAATCACCATACTCATTAACTGAAACAAGACCAAGAAGGCCTTAAAACTAAAGCACAACTTTTTGTTACTTCACCAACTATATGGTGGCCAGTACAAAGGAGGCAGCAAAGAGAGGAGATATGGAGCGATGCGGTGGACACTGCTGCTGCCTGATGACCAGGTCTTCTGCAAGAACCCCCGTTTAGCACCTCGAGAGCAGAGAGAAAGGAAAGAACATCTACAGCAGCGACCAGAAGGCACTTTTTGTCATGATAGTAGTTAAACACAAGCAATTAAGCACAAATAGTTCTCTGGCAGAGAAGACATCCGCCAACTGCGAAACCGGGATCGAAACAGGGACCTTTAGATCTTCAGTCTAACGCTCTCCCAACTGAGCTATTTCAGCCACGTCGTGAAGGTCTTTGATCAGGGTGGGGATTTCCATCACTTTTTCAGAAGATCAGGCTGAACTCTGTTTGAGCACCAAAAGCGCTGGCCCGTGCGAAGTCGAACCCGCGACCTTGGCGTTAATGGCACCACGCTCTAACCAACTGAGCTAACCGGCCTGTCTTTGGCAGTTTCTCTGCCCACTTGATGCTTGCCGAGGATCCTGGGTGACAAAACAGCTTAGTAAGCCCCTTCTAAAGGGCTCGTCCAGGAGTTGAACCGGGACCTCCTCGCACTTTAAGCGAGAATCATACCTCCGTTATTGGCGATTCCAGCAAGAGGCTCAGAGACATTGCAGTTTAATACTGATGGGAACATCTACAACAAAGCACGTGAGGCAGAAGGCTACACTGCAGCTCAGTACAGTTCATTCTGTTTTCATAAAGTCCAAGGTCTATAATGCTTCCTCCTCAAGATAACGCTCACACTTGTTTCAGTGGAGTTCAAAAGTTTCAATTTTTGGGAACACTATGCCCCTCAATGCAAACCAGCCAATTGCTGAGATTTAAACTCGTACAGCTAGATTCAGATCCCTTGATTGCTAACCTTTACAACGTGGAACCAGCGACCTTAGTAGGGTGCCTGCACTTTTTTTGGCAAAGGTAGAAATGGTTTGGAAACCTGCAAGCTTCAGAACTGTGCCCAAACCATACCAAAGAATCCACTGCGAAATCCAAGATCAAACTAGAGACCTTCAGCTCTTCAGCCTAACTATGCTATAACCAGATGGCTTTTTATAAGAGACCTGAAAGCAGGAGTCAAAATAGAAAGACCAGACATTGACAGAAAACAAGCACTGTCACGAGGTGGAGTCAAAGCAGACTGCTGCTTCTCGCTGGGAGCTGCTGGCCAGGCTCAGATCCAGGATTTGAACCCAGGACCTCTCGCACCAGCGCGAGTCATACCCCTAGACCAACGAGCCTACTGCCGCTTGCCCAGCAGAGAAAGCGTAAGAACAACTACTTCAACGACAGAGCAGAAGGACCTTTGAGGCTAACATGGGAGGAAACAAACGCCTTGAGACAGTGTCAAAACCAAATAAATGAAAGATGGCCTCCCAGTGGATTGAAATTTGGGGCTGGACCTAACTGGCTGCACGAGGTGAGAAGATGCAAAGGTAGCTACGTAACACAAAAATCACCATGCTCACATTAACTGAGAAACAAGACCAGAAGAGCCTTAAAACTAAAGCACAACTTTTTGTTACTTCACCAACTATATGGTGGCCAGTACAAAGGAGGCAGCAAAGAGGAGATATAGGCGATCGGTGGACACTGCGCTGCCTGACCAGAGGTCTTCTGCAGAACCCCCGCTTTGGCACCTCCGAGCAGAGAGAAAGGAAAAGAACATCTACAGCAACGACCAAAGAAGGCACTTTTTGTCGTGATAGTAGTTAAACACAAGTAGTTAAACACAAATAGTTCTCTGGCAAGAAGACATCCGTAACTGCAGAAACCGGGATCAGATCCAGGACCTTTAGATCTTCAGTCTAACGCTCCTCCCCAACTGAGCTATTTCGGCCACGTCGTTGAAGGTCTTTGATCAGGGCGGATTTCCATCACTTTATCAGAAGATCAGAGCTGAATTGCTGTGAGCACCAAAAGCGGCTGGCCCGTCTGAAGTCCAGAAGCCAGCGACCTTGGCGTTAATGGCACCCACGCTCTAACCAACTGAGCCTAACCGACCTGTCTTTGCAGCTTCTCTGCCCACTTGATGCTTGCCGGGGATCCTGGGTGACAAAACAACCAGTAAGCCCTTCTAAAGAGCTCGTCCAAGATTTGAACCAGGACCTCTCTACATGGCGAGAATCATACCTCCGTTATTAGCAATTCCAGCAAGAGGGCTCAAGAGACATTGCAGTTTTAATGCTGATGAGAACATCTACAACAAAACGCGTGAGGCTGAAGGCTACACTGCAGCTCAGTACAGTTCATTTCTGTTCCATAAAGTCCAAGGTCTGTAATGCTTCCCTCCTCAAGATAATACGCTCACACTTGTTTCAGTTGAGTTCAAAAGTTTCAATTTTTGGGAGAACACTCGCCCCTCACATAACCAGTCAATTGCTGAGATTTAAACTTCGTACACAGCTAGATTCAGATCCTGATTGCTAACCTTTACAACGTGGAACCAAGCGACCTCAGTAGGGTGCCTGCACTTTTTTGGCAAGGTAAAAATGTTTGGAAACCTGCAAGCTTCAGAACTGTGCCCAAACCATACACCAAAAAGAATCCACTGCCCAAAATCCAAGATCAAACTAGAGACCTTCAGCTCTTCAGCCGCTTTATGCTATGGCCAGAGCGGCTTTTATAAAGGAGACCTGAAAGCAGGAGTCAAAATAGAAAGACCAGACATTGACAGAAAACAAGCACTGTCACATGGTGGAGTCAAAGCAGACTGCTGCTTTCTCATGGAGCTGCTGGTCGGGCTCGTCCGGGATTTGAACCGGGACCTCTCACTTTCCAAGCGAGAATCATACCCCTAGACCAACGAGCCTACACGCACGCTTGCCCAGCAGAGAGAGAGGCGTAAGAACAACTACTTCAACGACAGACACGAAAGGACCTTGAGCTAACATGGGGAAACAAAACGCCTTGAGACAGTGTCAAAACCAAATAAATGAAAGATGGCCTCCCAGTGGATTGAAATTTGGGGCTGGACCTAACTGGCTGCAAGGTGAGAGATGCAAAGGTAGCTTACGTAACACAAGAAATCACCATGCTCATTAACTGAGAAACAAGACCAAGAAGAGCCTTAAAACTAAAGCACAACTTTTTTGTTACTTCACACCAACTATATGGTGGCCAGTACAAAGGAGGCAGCAAAGAGGAGATATGGAGCGATCGGTGGACACTCGCGCTGTCCCTGACCAGGGAGGTCTTCTGCAAGAACCCGTTTGCTTCCTCCGAGCAGAGAGAAAGAAAGAACATCTACAGCAACGACCAAAGAGGCACTTTTTGTCGTGATAGTAGTTAAACACAAACAGTTAAACTTTAAAATAGTTCTCTGGCAAGAAGACATCCGCCAACTGCGAAACCCGGGATCGAACCAGGGACCGCTAGATCTTCAGTCTAGCGCTCTCCCAACTGAGCTATTACGGCCACGTCGTGAAGGTCTTTGATCAGGCGGATTTCCATCACTTTATCAGAAGATCAGAGCTGAACTCTGCTGAGCACCAAAAACTGCTGGCCGTGCGAAGTCGAACCAGCGACCTTTGGCGTTATTAGCACCGCGCTCTAACCAACTGAGCTAACCGGCCTGTCTTTGGCAGCTTCTCTGCCCACTTGATGCTTGCCGGGGATCTGGGTGACAAAACGGCAGTAAGCCCTTCTAAGGGCTCGTCCAGGATTTGAACCGGGACCTCGCACTTTAAAGCGAGGAATCATACCTCCGTTATTGGCAATTCCAGCAAGAGGCTCAGAGACATTGCAGTTTAATGCTGATGGGGAACATCTACAACAAGAACGTGAGGCTGAAGGCTACACTGCAGCTCGGTACAGTTCATTCTGTTTTCATAAAGTCCAAGGTCTGTAATGCTTCCCTCCTCAAGATAACGCTCACACTTGTTGCAGTTGAGTTCAAAAAGTTTCAATTTTTGGGGAACACTTCGCCCCTCACGCAACCAGTCAAGTGCTGAGATTTAAACTCGTACAGCTAGATTCCAGATCCCTGATTGCTAACCTTTACAATGTGGAACCAGCGACCTCAGTAGGGTGCCTGCACTTTTTGGCAAGGTAGAAATGGTTGGAAACCTGCAAGCTTCAGAACTGTGCCCAAACCATACACCAAGGAATCCACTGCCGAAATCCAAGATCAAACTAGAGACCTTCAGCTCTTCAGCCTAACTATGCTATGGCCAGGCGGCTCTTTATAAGAGACCTGAAAGCAGGAGTCAAAATAGAAAGACCAGACATTGACAGAAAACAAGCACTGTCACTGCAGGTGGAGTCAAAGCAGACTGCTGCTTCTCATGGAGCTGCTGGCGGGCTCGTCCGGGATTTGAACCGGGACCTCGCACACGAAGCGAGAATCATACCCTAGACCAGCAGAGCCTACACTTTGCTTACTTGGCAGAGAGAAGGCGTAAGAACAACTACTTCAACGACAGAACGAAGGACCTTGAGCTAACATGGGAGAAACAAAGCGCCTTGAGACAGTGTCAAAACCAAATAAATGAAAGATGGCCTCCCAGTGGATTGAAATTTGGGGCTGGACCTAACTGGCTGCTGCGAGGTGAGAGATGCAAAGGTAACTTATTAACACAAAAATCACCATGCTCACATTAACTGAAAACAAGACCAAGAAGAGCCTTAAAACTAAAGCACAACTTTTTTGTTACTTCACCAACTATGGTGGCCAGTACAAAGGGAGGCAGCAAAGAGGAGATATGGAGCGATCGGTGGACACTGCGCTGCCTGACCAGGGTCTTCTGCAAGAACCCCGTTTGGCTTCCTCCGAGCAGAGAGAAAGGAAAAGAACATCTGCAGCAACGACCAAAAGGCACTTTTTGTCGTGATAGTAGTTAAACACAAGCAATTAAACACAAATCTTCAGTTCTCTGGCAAGACATCCGCCAACTGCGAAACCGGGATCTGTGAACCAGGGACCTTAGATCTTCAGTCTAACGCTCTCCCAACTGGCAGCTATTTTGGCCCGGGTGTCAGGAAGGTCTTTGATCAGCGAATCATACTCGATTTCCATCACTTTATCAGAAGATCAGAGCTGAACTCTGTGAGGCACCAAAAGCGGCTGGCCCGTCAGAGAAGTCCGAACCCGCGACCTTAGCGTTATTGCTTCCACGCTCTAACCAACTGAGCTAACCCTGGCCTGTCTTTGGCAGCTTCTCTGCCCCACTTGATGCTTGCGGGAGATCCTGGGTGACCAAAACAGCTTCGAAAGTAAGCCCTTCTAAAGGGCTCAAATCCATCCTGGGGATTTGAACCCGGGACCTCTCGCACCCAAAGCGAGAATCATACCTCCGTTATTGGCAATTCCAGCAGAGGCTCAAGAGACATTGCAGTTTAATGCTGATGGGAACATCTACAACAAAGAACGTGAGGCTAGAAGGCTACACTGCAGCTCCGGTACAGTTCATTCTGTTTTCATAAAGTCCAAGGTCTATAATGCTTCCCTCCTCAAGATAACGCGCTCACTTGCTTTCAGTTGAGTTCAAAAGTTTCAATTTTTGGGAACACTCGCCCTCACCATAACCAGTCAATTGCTGAGATTTAAACTCGTACAGCTAGATTCAGATCCCTGATTGCTAACCTTTACAGCACGTGGAACCAAGCGACCTCAGTAGGGTGCCTGCACTTTTTGGCAAGGTAGAAATGGTTGAAACCTGCAAGCTTCAGAACTGTGCCCAAACCATACACCAAAGAATCCACTGCCGAAATCCAAGATCAAACTAGAGACCTTCAGCTCTTCAGCCTAACTATGCTATGGCCAGAGCGGCTCTTTATAAGGAGACCTGGAAAGCAGGAGTCAAAATAGAAAGACCAGACATTGACAGAAAACAAGCACTATCACGCAATTGAGTCAAAGCAGACTGCTGCTTCTCATGGGAGCTGCTGGCGGGCTCGTTCAGGATTTGAATCCGGGACCTCTAGCACCCAGGCGAGAATCATACCCTAGACCAGCGAGCCTCTACACTTTTGCTTGCCAGCAGAGAGAAGGCGTAAGAACAACTACTTCAACGACAGAGCAGAAGGACCTTGAGCTAACATGGGAGGAAACAAAACGCCTTGAGACAGTGTCAAAACAAAATAAATGAAAGATGGCCTCCAAGTGGATTGAAATTTGGGGCTGGACCTAACTGGCTGCACGAGGGAGAGAGATGCAAAGGTAGCTTACGTAACACAAAAATCACCATGCTCACATTAACTGAGAAACAAGACCAAGAAGAGCCTTAAAACTAAAGCACAACTTTTTGTTACTTCACCAACTATATGGTGGCCAGTACAAAGGAGGCAGCAAAGAGGAGATATGGAGCGATCGGGTGGACACTGCGCTGCCCTGGCCAGAAGGGGTCTTCTGCAAGAACCCCGTTTGCACCTCCGAGCAGAGAGAAAGGAAAGAACATCTACAGCAAGCGACCAAAGAGGCACTTTTTGTCGTGATAGTAGTTAAACACAAGCAATTAAACACAAATAGTTCTCTGGCAAGAAGACATCCGCCAACTGCCGAAACCCGGGATCGAACCAGGGACCTTTAGATCTTCAGTCTAACGCTCTCCCAACTGAGCTATTTCGGCCACGTTGTAGAAGATCTTTGATCAGTGATCAGGGGGATTTCCATCACTTTATCAGAAGATCAGGGCTGAACTCTGTAGGCACCAAAAGCGACTGGCCCGTCACGAGAAGTCCGAACCGCGACCTTGGCGTTATTAGCACCACGCTCTAACCAGCTGAGCTAACCGGCCTGTCTTTGGCAGCTTCTCTGCCCCTTGATGCTTGCGAGATCCTGGGTGACAAAGCAGCCAGAAAGTAAGCCCTTCACAAGGGCTGCGTCCGGAGTTGAACCGGGACCTCTCGCACCAAGCGAGAATCATACCTCCGTTATTGGCAATTCCAGCAAGAGGCTCAAGAGACATTTGCAGTTTAATGCTGATGGGAACATCTACAACAAAGAAACGTGAGGCTGAAGGCTACACTGCAGCTCGGTACAGTTCATTCTGTTTTCATAAAGTCCAAGGTCTGTAATGCTTCCCTCCTCAAGATAACGCTCACACTTGTTTCAGTTGAGTTCAAAAGTTTCAATTTTTGGGGAACACTCGCCCCTCACGCAACCAGTCAATTGCTGAGATTTAAACTCGTACAGCTAGATTCAGATCCTGATTGCTAACCTTTACAACGTGGAACCAAGCGACCTCAGTAGGGTGCCTGCACTTTTTTTGGCAAGGTAGAAATGATTTTGAAACCTGCAAGCTTCAGAACTGTGCCCAAACCATACACCAAAGGAATCCACTGCCGAAATCAAGATCAAACTAGAGACCTTCAGCTCTTCAGCCTAACTATACTATGGCCAGAGCGGCTCTTTATAAGAACCTGAAAGCAGGAGTCAAAATAGAAAGACCAGACATTGACAGAAAACAAGCACTGTCACGCAATTGAGTCAAAGCAGACTGCTGCTTCTCTTGGAGCTGCTGGCGGGCTCGTCCAGGATTTGAACCGGGACCTCTGGCACCCGAAGCCGAGAATCATACCCCTAGACCAGCGAGCCTGCGCACCGCTTGCCAGCAGAGAGAAGGCGTAAGAACAACTACTTCAACAACAGAGCGAAGGACCTTGAGCTAACATGGGAGAAACAAAACGCCTTGAGACAGTGTCAAAACCAAATAAATGAAAGATGGCCTCCCAGTGGATTGAAATTTGGGGCTGGACCTAACTGGCTGCACGAGGTGAGAGATGCAAAGGTAACTTCACGTAACACAAAAATCACCATGCTCACATTAACTGAGAAACAAGACCAAGAAGACCTTAAAACTAAAAGCACAACTTTTGTTACTTCACCAACTATATGGTGGCCAGTACAAAGGAGGCAGCAAAGAGGAGATATGGAGCGATCGGTGGACACTGCGCTGCCCTGACCAGAGGTCTTCTGCAAGAACCCCGTTTGGCACCTCCGAGCAGAGAGAAAGGAAAGAACATCTACAGCAACGACCAAAGAAGGCACTTTTTGTCATGATGGTAGTTAAACACAAGCAATTAAACACAAATAGTTCTCTGGCAAGAAGACATCCGCCAACTGCGAAACCGGGATCAGAAACAGGGACCTTTAGATCTTCAGTCTAACGGCGCTCTCCCAAATGAGCTATTTCAGCCACGTCGTGAGGTCTTTGATCAGGGGGATTTCCATCACTTTATCAGAAGATCAGGCTGAACTCTGTGAGCACCAAAAGCGGCTGGCCCGTGCGAAGTTCGAACGCGACCTTGGCGTTAATGGCACCACGCTCCTAACCAACTGAGCTAACCGGCCTGTCTTTGGCAGCTTCTCTGCCCACCAGTGCTTGCCGCGGGGATCCTGGGTGACAAAACAGCGCTCAGAAAGTAAGCCCTTCTAAGGGCTCGTCGGGATTTGAACCAGGACCTCTACGCACCAAGCGAGAATCGCCCACCTCCGTTATTAGCAATTCCAGCAAGAGGGCTCAAGAGACATTGCAGTTTAATGCTGATGGGAACATCTACAACAAAGAACGTGAGGCTAGAAGGCTACACTGCAGCTCGGTACAGTTCATTCTGTTTTCATAAAGTCCAAGGTCTGTAATGCTTCCCTCCTCAAGATAACGCTCACACTTGTTTCAGTTGAGTTCAAAAGTTTCAGTTTTTGGAGAACACTCGCCCCTCACGCAACCAGTCAATTGCTGGAATTTAAACTCGTACAGCTAGATTCAGATCCCTGATTGCTAACCTTTACAACGTGGAACCAAGCGACCTCAGTAGGGTGCCTGCACTTTTTTTGGCAGAGTAGAAATGGTTGGAAACCTGCAAGCTTCAGAACTGTGCCCAAACCATACACCAAGGAATCCACTGCCGAAATCCAAGATCAAACTAGAGCCTTCAGCTCTTCAGCCTAACTATACTATGGCCAGCGGCTCTTTATAAGAGACCTGAAAGCAGGAGTCAAAATAGAAAGACCAGACATTGACAGAAAACAAGCACTGTCACACAATTGAGTCAAAGCAGACTGCTGCTTCTCTCATGGAGCTGCTGGCGGGCTCGTCCGGGGATTTGAACCGGGACCCTCGCACCTGAAGCGACGAATCATACCCCTAGACCAACGAGCCTGCACTTTTGCTTGCCAGCAGAGAGAGGCGTAAGAACAACTACTTCAACAACAGAGCGAAGGACCTTGAGCTAACATAGGAGAAACAAAACGCCTTGGGAGACAGTGTCAAAACCAAATAAATGAAAGATGGCCTCCCAGTGGATTGAAATTTTGGGCTGGACCTAACACAAGCTGCACGGGTGAGAGATGCAAAGGTAGCTTACGTAACACAAAAATCACCATGCTCACATTAACTGAAAACAAGACCAAGAAGAGCCTTAAAACTAAAGCACAACTTTTTGTTACTTCACCAACTATATGGTGGCCAGTACAAAGGAGGCAGCAAGAGGAGATATGGGCGATCGGTGGACACTGCGCTGCCTGACCAGAGGTCTTCTGCACAGAACCCCGTTTGGCACCCTCCCGAGCAGAGAAGAAAGAACATCTACAGCAACGACCAAAGAAGGCACTTTTTGTCATGATAGTAGTTAAACACAAGCAATTAAACACAAATAGTTCTCTGGCAAGAAGACATCCGCCAACTGCGAAACCCGGGATCGAACCAGGGACCTTTAGATCTTCAGTCTACGCTCTCCCAACTGAGTTTATTTCAGCCACGTCGTGAAGGTCTTTGATCAGGGTGGGATTTCCATCACTTTATCAGAAGATCAGGCTGAACTCTGTGAGCACCAAAAGCGGCTGGCCCGTGCGGAGTGAACCACCGCGACCTTGCGCGTTATTAGCACCACGCTCTAACCAACTGAGCTAACACGGCCTGTCTTTGGCAGCTTCTCTGCCCTTGATGCTTGCCGGGATCCTGGGTGACAAAACAGCTTCGAAAGTAAGCCCTTCTAAGGGCTCGTCCGGGATTTGAACCGGGACCTCTCGCACTCCAAAGCGAGAATCATACCTCCGTTATTGGCAATTCCAGCAAGAGGGCTCAAGAGACATTTGCAGTTTAATGCTGATGGGAACATCTACAACAAAGAGCGTGAGGCTGAAGGCTACACTGCAGCTCGGTACAGTTCATTCTGTTTTCATAAAGTCCAAGGTCTGTAATGCTTCCCTCCTCAAGATAACGCTCACACTTGTTTCAGTTGAGTTCAAAAGTTTCAGTTTTTGGGAACACTCGCCCCTCAATGCATATCCAGTCAATTTGCTGAGATTTAAACTCGTACAGCTAGATTCAGATCCTGATTGCTAACCTTTACAGCGTGGAACCAAGCGACCTCAGTAGGGTGCCTGCACTTTTTTGCAAGGTAGAAATGGTTGGAAACCTGCAAGCTTCAGAACTGTGCCCAAACCATACACCAAAGAATCCTGCAGAAATCCAAGATCAAACTAGAGACCTTCAGCTCTTCAGCTAACTATGCTATGGCCAGGCGGCTCTTTATAAGAGACCTGAAAGCAGGAGTCAAAATAGAAAGACCAGACATTGACAGAAAACAAGCACTGTCACGCGGTTGAGTCAAAGCAGACTGCTGCTTCTCATGGAGCTGCTGGCGGGCTCGATCGGGATTTGAACCGGGACCTCTCGCACCGAGCGAGAATCATACCCCTAGACCAACGAGCCTACGCGCACGCTTGCCAGCAGAGAGAAGGCGTAAGAACAACTACTTCAACGACAGAGCAGAAGGACCTTGAGCTAACATGGGAGGAAACAAAACGCCTTGAGACAGTGTCAAAACCAAATAAATGAAAGATGGCCTCCCAGTGGATTGAAATTTGGGGCTGGACCTAACTGGCTGCACGAGGTGAGAGATGCAAAGGTAGCTTACGTAACACAAAAATCACCATGCTCACATTAACTGAGAAACAAGACCAAGAAGAGCCTTAAAACTAAAGCACAACTTTTTGTTACTTCACCAACTATATGGTGGCCAAGTACAAAGGAGGCAGCAAAGAGGAGATATGGAGCGATCGGTGGACACTGCGCTGCCCTGACCAGAGAGTCTTCTGCAAGAACCCCGTTTGGCACCTCCGAGCAGAGAGAAAGGAAAGAACATCTACAGCAACGACCAAAGAAGGCACTTTTGTCATGATAGTAGTTAAACACAAGCAATTAAACACAAATAGTTCTCTGGCAAGAAGACATCCGCCAACTGCAGAAACCGGGATCGAACCAGGGACCTTTAGATCTTCAGTCTAACGCTCTCCCAACTGAGCTATTTCTTGCCCACGTCGTGAGGAGGTCTTTGATCAGGGTGGGATTTCCATCACTTTATCAGAAGATCAGAGCTGAACTCTGTGAGCACCAAAAGCGGCTGGCCACGTCTGGGAAGTCGAACCACGCGACCTTGGCGTTATTAGCACCACGCTCTAACCAACTGAGCTAACCGGCCTGTCTTTGGCAGCTTCTCTGCCCGACCAGTGCTTGCGGGGATCCTGGGTGACAAAACAGCAGAAAAGTAAGCCCTTCTAAGGGCTCGTCCGAGATTTGAACCGGGACCTCTACACCAGCGCGAATCATACCTCCGTTATTGGCGATTCCAGCAAGAGGCTCAAGAGACATTGCAGTTTAATGCTGATGGGAACATCTACAACAAAGAGCGTGAGGCTGGAAGGCTACACTGCAGCTCCGGTACAGTTCATTCCTGTTTTCATAAAAGTCCAAGGTCTGTAATGCTTCCCTCCTCAAGATAAACGCTCACACTTGTTTCAGTTGAGTTCAAAGTTTCAATTTTTGGGAACACTAGCCCCTCACGCAACCAGCCAATTGCTGAGGATTTAAACTCGTACAGCTAGATTCAGATCCTGATTGCTAACCTTTACAACGTGGAACCAAGCGACCTCAGTAGGGTGCCCTGCACTTTTTGGCAAGGTAGAAATGAATTTGGAAACCTGCAAGCTTCAGAACTGTGCCAAACCATACACAAAGGAATCCACTGCCGAAATCCAAGATCAAACTAGAGACCTTCAGCTCTTCAGCCTAACTATGCTATAGCCAGAGCGGCTCTTTATAAGGAGACCTGAAAGCAGGAGTCAAAATAGAAAGACCAGACATTGACAGAAAACAAGCACTGTCACGCAAGTGAGTCAAAGCAGACTGCTGCTTCTCATGGAGCTGCTGGCCCGAGCTCGTCCAGGATTTGAACCAGGACCTCGCACCGGCGGAGTCATACCCCTAGACCACCACAGGCCCTCACGCACGCTTGCCAGCAGAGAAGGCGTAAGAACAACTACTTCAACGACAGAACGAAGGACCTTGAGCTAACATGGGAGGAAACAAAGCGCCTTGAGACAGTGTCAAAACCAAATAAATGAAAGATGGCCTCCCAGTGGATTGGAAATTTGGGGCTGGACCTAACTGGCTGCACGAGGTGAGAGATGCAAAGGTAGCTTACGTAACACAAAATCACCATGCTCACATTAACTGAGAAACAAGACCAAGAAGAGCCTTAAAACTAAAGCACAACTTTTTGTTACTTCACCAACTATATGGTGGCCAGTACAAAGGAGGCAGCAAAGAGGAGATATGGAGCGCGATCGGTGGACACTTCGCTGCCCTGACCAGAGAGGTCTTCTGCAAGAACCCCCGTTTGGCACCTCGAGCAGAGAGAAAGGAAAGAACATCTACAGCAGCGACCAAAGAAGGCACTTTTTGTCATGATAGTAGATTAAACACAAGCAATTAAACACAAATAGTTCTCTGGCAAAGAAGACATCCGCCAACTGCGGGAAACCGGGATCGAACCAGGGACCTTTAGATCTTCAGTCTAACGCTCTCCCAGCTGAGCTATTTGGCCCGTCGTCAGGAAGGTCTTTGATCAGGCGGGATTTCCATCACTTTATCAGAAGATCAGAGCTGAACTCTGTGAGCACCAAAAACGGCTGGCCCGTACGAGGAGTCAGAACCAGCGACCTTGGCGTTGTATTAGCACCACGCTCCTAACCAACTGAGCCTAACCGGCCTGTCTTTGGCAGCTTCTCTGCCCTTGATGCTTGCGGGGATCCTGTGACAAAACAGGCAGTAAGCCCTTCAAGGGCTCGTCAAAGATTTGAACCGGGACCTCTACTTACCAAAGCGAGAATCATACCTCCGTTATTGGCAATTCCAGCAAGAGGCTCAAAGAGACATTGCAGTTTAATGCTGATGGGAACATCTACAACAAAAAGCGTGAGGCTGAGAGGCTACACTGCAGCTCGGTACAGTTCATTCTGTTTTCATAAAGTCCAAGGTCTGTAATGCTTCCTCCTCAAGATAACGCTCACACTTGTTTCAGTTGAGTTCAAAAGTTTCAATTTTTGGGAACACTCGCCCCTCACGCAACCAGCCAATTGCTGAGATTTAAGCTTCGTACAGCTAGATTCAGATCCCTGATTGCTAACCTTTACAACGTGGAACCAAGCGACCTCAGTAGGGTGCCTGCACTTTTTTGGCAAGGTAGAAATGGTTGAAACCTGCAAGCTTCAGAACTGTGCCCAAACCATACACCAAGGAATCCACTGCCGAAATCCAAGATCAAACTAGAGACCTTCAGCTCTTCAGCCTAACTATACTATAGCCAGAAGGCTCTTTATAAGAGAGACCTGAAAGCAGAAGTCAAAATAGAAAGACCAGACATTGACAGAAAACAAGCACTGTCACGCTAGGTGAGTCAGAAAGCAGACTACTGCTTCTCATGGAGCTGCTGGCTGAGGCTCGTCCGGGATTTGAACCCGGGACTCTCGCGCAGGCGAGAATCATACCCCTAGACAGCGAGCCTACGCGCACGCTTGCCAGCAGAGAGAAGGCGTAGAACAACTACTTCAACGACAGAGCAGAAGGACCAGGCTAACATGGGAGAAACAAAGCGTAGCTTGAGACAGTGTCAAACCAAATAAATGAAAGATGGCCTCCCAGTGGATTAGAGAAATTTGGGGCTGGACCTAACTGGCTGCACGAGGTGAGAGATGCAAAGGTAGCTTACGTAACACAAAAATCACCATGCTCTCATTAACTGAGAAACAAGACCAAGAAAGAGCCTTAAAACTAAAGCACAACTTTTTGTTACTTCACCAACTATATGAGTGGCCAGTACAGGAGGCAGCAAAGAGGGAGATATGGAGCGATCGGTGGACACTCGCTGCTGGCCTGACCAGAGGTCTTCTGCAAGAACCCCCGTTTAGCACCTCCGAGCAGAGAAAGGAAAGAACATCTACAGCAACGACCAAAAGAAGAAGCACTTTTTGTCATGATAGAAGTTAAACACAAGCAATTAAACACAAATAGTTCTCTGGCAAGAAGAAATCCATAACTGCGAAACCAGGGGATCGAACCAGGGACCTTTAGATCTTCAGTCGCGGCTCTCCCAACTGGGCTATTTCTGGCCACGTCGTAGAGAAGGATCTTTGATCAGGAGCGGATTTCCATCACTTTATCAGAAGATCAGAGCTGAACTCTGCAGAGCACCAAAAGCGGCTGGCCCGTCTGCGGGAAGTCGAACCCGCGACCTTGGCGTTATTAGCACCACACTCTAACCAGCTGAGCTAACCCGGCCTGTCTTTGGCAGCTTCTCTGCCCACTTGATGCTTGCCGGGATCCTGGGTGACAAAACAGCCGAGAAAGTAAAGCCCTTCTAAGGGCTCAAATCCGGGTTTTGAACCCGGGACCTCTACGCACCAAAGCGAGAATCATACCTCCGTTATTGGCAATTGCAGCAAGAGGCTCAGAGACATTGCAGTTTAATGCTGATGGGAACATCTACAACAAAGAGCGTGAGGCTGAAGCTACACTGCAGCTCAGCACAGTTCATTCTGTTTTCATAAAGTCCAAGGTCTGTAATGCTTCCTCCTCAAGATAAACGCTCACACTTGTTTCAGTTGAGTTCAAAGATTTCAATTTTTGGGAACACTACGCCCCTCACGCAACCTATCAATTGCTGAGATTTAAACTCAATACAGCTAGATTCAGATCCCTGATTGCTAACCTTTACAACATGCAGAACCAAGCGACCTCAGTAGGGTGCCTGCACTTTTTAGCAAGGAAGAAATGGTTGGAAACCTGCAAGCTTCAGAACTATTACCCAAACCATACACCAAGGAATCCACTGCCGAAATCCAAGATCAAACTAGAGACCTTCAGCTCTTCAGCCTAACTATGCTACTGGCCAGGCGGCTCTTTATAAGGAGACCTGAAAGCAGGAGTCAAAATAGAAAGACCAGACATTGACAGAAAACAAGCACTGTCACGCAGGTGAGTCAAAGCAGACTGCTGCTTCTCATGGAGCTGCTGGAGCAGGCTCGTCCGGGTTTGAACCAGGACCTCTCGCTTCCCAGCGAGAATCACTGCCCCTAGAGTAATGAGGCCTACACGCACTTGCCAGCAGAGAAGGCGTAAGAACAACTACTTCAACGACAGAACGAAGAGACCTTGGAGGCTAACATGGGAGAAACAAAACGCCTTGAGACAGTGTCAAAACCAAATAAATGAAAGATGGCCTCCCAGTGGATTGAAATTTGGGGCTGGACCTAACTGGCTGCACGAGGTGAGAGATGCAAAGGTAGCTTACGTAACACAAAAATCACCATGCTCCACATTAACTGAAACAAGACCAAGAAGAGCCTTAAAACTAAAGCACAACTTTTTGTTAGCCCCACCAGCTATATGGTGGCCAGTACAAAGGAGGCAGCAAAGAGGAGATATGGAGCGATCGGTGGACACTGCGCTGCCCTGACCATAGAAGTCTTCTGCAAGAACCCCGCTTTGGCACCTCCGAGCAGAGAGAAAGGAAAGAACATCTACATGGCGACCAAAGAAGGCACTTTTTGTCGCGATAGTAGTTAAACATAAGCAATTAAATTACAAAATAGTTCTCTGGCAAGAAGACATCCGCCAACTGCGAAACCGGGTTTGAACCAGGGACCTTTAGATCTTCGGTCGCGGCTCTCCCAACTGAAGCTTATTTACGCCGCGTCGTGAAGAGGTCTTTGATCAGGATCAGGGATTTCCATCACTTTATCAGAAGATCAGAGCTGAACTCTGTGAGCACCAAAAAGCGGCTGGCCCGTCACGGGAGGTGAATCCACCGACCTTGGCGTTATTGAAGCACCCGCGTTCTAACCAACTGAGCTAACTGGCCTGTCTTTGGCAGCTTCTCTGCCCACTTGATGCTTGCCGGGATCCTGGGTGACAGTTAAAGTAAGCTCCCTTCACAAGGGCACAAATCCGAGATTTGAACCCGGACCTCTCGCACCAAGCGAGAATCATACCTCCGTTATTAGCAATTCCAGCAAGAGGGCTCCAGAGACATTGCAGTTTAATTTTGATGGGAACATCTACAACAAAAGAACGTGAGGCTAGAAGGCTACACTGCAGCTCGGTACAGTTCATTCTGTTTTCATAAAGTCCAAGGTCTGTAATGCTTCCCTCCTCAGATAACGCTCACACTTGTTTCCAGCTGAGTTCAAAAGTTTCAATTTTTTGGGAACACACTAACGCCTCTCACGCAACCAGTCAATTCTTTGAGATTTAAACTCGTACAGCTAGATTCAGATCCCTGATTGCTAACCTTTACAACGTGGAACCAAGCGACCTCAGTAGGGTGCCTGCACTTTTTTTGGCAAGGTAGAAATGGTTGAAACCTGCAGGCTTCAGAACTGTGCCCGAACCATACACCAAGGAATCCACTGCCGAAAATCCAAGATCAAAACTAGGACCTTCAGCTCTTGAGCCTAACTATGCTGTAGGCTGGCGGCTCTTTATAAGGAGACCTGGAAAGCAGGAGTCAAAATAGAAAGACCAGACATTGACAGAAAACAAGCACTATCAATGCCAATTGAGTCAAAGCAGACTGCTGCTTCTCATGGAGCTGCTGGGCGGGCTGAAATCCGGGATTTGAACCGGGACCTCGCGCACCGGCGAGAATCATACCCCTGAACATGCTGAGCCTACACACAGCACGCTTGCCCAGCAGAGAAGAGCATAACAAGAACAACTACTTCAACGACAGAACGAAGGACCTTGAGCTAACATGGGAGAAACAAAACGCCTTGAGACAGTGTCAAAAACCAAATAAATGAAAGATGGCCTCCCAGTGGATTGAAATTTGAGGCTGGACTTCTAACTGGCTGCTGAGGTGAGAGATGCAAAGGTAGCTAACGTAATACAAAAATCACCATGCTCACATTAACTGAAACAAGACCAAGAAGAGCCTTAAAACTAAAGCACAACTTTTTGTTACTTCACCAACTATATGGTTGGCCAGTACAAAGGAGGCAGCAAAGAGGGAGATATGGAACGATCGGTGGACACTCGCTGCTCCTGACCAGAGGTCTTCTGCAAGAACTCCCGTTTGGCACCTCCCGAGCAGAGAGAGAGGAAAGAACATCTACAGCAACGACCAAAGAAGGCACTTTTTGTCATGATAGTAGTTAAACACAAACAATTAAACACAAATAGTTCTCTGGCAAGAAGACATCCGCCAACTGCGAGAAACCGAGGATCGAACCAGGACCTTTAGATCTTCAGTCTAACGCTCTCCCAACTGAGCTATTTTCGGCCCACGTCGTGAGCTGTCTTTGATCAGGGGGATTTCCATCACTTTATCAGAAGATCAGAGCTGAACTCTGTGAGCACCAAAAGCGGCTGGCATGCACGGGAGTCGAACCGCGACCTTGGCGTTATTAGCACCACTCCTAACCAACTGGGCTAACCGGCCTGTCTTTGGCAACTTTCTCTGCCCACTTGATGCTTGCGGGGATCTGGGTGACAAACAGCTTTCAAAGTAAGCCCTTCTAAGGGCTGAAATCCGGGATTTGAACCGGGACCTCTACTTTTAAAGCGAATCAATACCTCCGTTATTGGCAATTGCAGCAAGAGGCTCAGAGACATTGCAGTTTAATGCTGATGGGAACATCTACACAAAGAACGCGTGAGGCTGAAGGCTACACTGCAGCTCCGTACAGTTCATTCTGTTTCATAAAGTCCAAGGTCTGTAATGCTTCCCTCCTCAAGATAACAGCTCACACTTGTTTCAGTTGAGTTCAAAAGTTTCAATTTTTGGGGAACACTCGCCTCTCGCAAACAACCAGCCAATTGCTGAGATTTAAACTTCGTGCAGCTAGATTCAGATCCCTGATTGCTAACCTTTACAACGTGGAACCAAAGCGACCTCAGTAGGTGCCTGCACTTTTTGGCAAGGTAGAAATGGTTGGAAACCTGCAAGCTTCAGAACTGTGCCCAAACCATACACCAAGGAATCCACTGCCGAAATCCAAGATCAAACTAGAGACCTTCAGCTCTTCAGCCTAACTATGCTATGGCCAGAGCGGCTCTTTATAAGGAGACCTGAAAGCAGGAGTCAAAATAGAAAGACCAGACATTGACAGAAAACAAGCACTGTCACGCAATTGAGTCAAAGCAGACTGCTGCTTCTCCTTGGAGCTGCTGGCGGGCTCGTCCAGGATTTGAACCGGGACCTCTCGCACCGAGCGAGAATCATACCCCTAGACCAACGAGCCTTCACGCACGCTTGCCCGCCCAGAGAGAAGGCATAAGAACAACTACTTCAACGACAGAGCGAAGGACCTTGAGCTAACATGGGAGAAACAAAACGCCTTGAGACAGTGTCAAAACAAAAATAAATGAAAGATGGCCTCCAAGTGGATTGAAATTTGGGGCTGGACCTAACTGGCTGCACGAGGTGAGAGATGCAAAGGTAGCTTACGTAACACAAAAATCACCATGCTCCACATTAACTGGAGAAACAAGACCAAGAAAGGGCCTTAAAACTAAAGCACAACTTTTTGTTACTTCACCAACTATATGAGTGCGCCCAGTACAAAGGAGGCAGCAAAGAGGAGATATGGAGCGATCGGTGGACACTGCGCTGCCCTGCCCTGACCAGGGGTCTTCTGCAAGAACCCCGTTGGCACCTCCGAGCAGAGAAAGGAAAAGAACATCTACAGCAACGACCAAAAAGGCACTTTTTGTCATGATAGTAGTTAAACACAAGCATTAAACACAAATAGTTCTCTGCAAGAAGACATCCGCCAACTGCGAAACCGGGGATCGAACCAGGGACCTTTAGATCTTCAGTCTAGCGCTCTCCCCAACTGGAGCTATTTTTCAAGCCGCGTCGTGAGGAAGGTCCTTTGATCAGGAGATTTCCATCACTTTATCAGAAGATCAGAGCTGAACTCTGTGAGCACCAAAAATGGCTGGCGGCTGAACCAGCCCGTCACGAGGTCGAACCAGCGACCTTGGCGTTATTAGCACCGCGCTTCTAACCAACTGAGAATCATACCCCTAACCGGCCTGTCTTCAACGACAGAGCAGAAGGCAGCTTCTCTGTCTTTGTAGCCACTTGATGCTTGCCGGGGATCCTGGGTGACAAAACAGCTTCAAAAAGTAAGCCCTTCTAAGGGCTCGTCCAAGTTTGAACCGGGGACCTCTACGCGCTACGGCGAGAATCATACCTCCGTTATTGGCAATTGCAGCAAGAGGGCTCAGAGACATTGCAGTTTAATGCTGATGGGGAACATCTACAACAAAGAACGTGAGGCTGAAGGCCACACTGCAGCTCGGTACAGTTTGTTTTCTGTTTTCGCAAAGTCCAAGGTCTGTAATGCTTCCCTCCTCAAGATAACGCTTCCACACTTGTTTCAGTTGAGTTCAAAAGTTTCAATTTTTGGGAACACTCGCCCTCACGCAACCAGTCAATTGCTGAGATTTAAACTCGTACAGCTAGATTCAGATCCCTGATTGCTAACCTTTACAACGTGGAACCAAGCGACCTCAGTAGGGTGCCTGCACTTTTGGCAAGGGTAGAAATGGTTGGAAACCTGCCAAGCTTCAGAACTGTGCCCAAACCATACACCAAGGAATCCACTGCCCGAAATCCAAGATCAAACTAGAGACCTTCAGCTCTTCAGCCTAACTATGCTATGGCCAGGCGGCTCTTTATAAGGAGACCTGAAAGCAGGAGTCAAAATAGAAAGACCAGACATTGACAGAAAACAAGCACTGTCACTTAGGTGGAGTCAAAAGCAGACTGCTGCTTCTCTCATGGAGCTGCTGGCGCAGGCTTTCGTTCAGGATTTTGAACCCGGACCTCTCGCACCCGGCGAGAATCAGACCCTAGACCACTTGCGAGCCTACACGCACGCTTGCCAGCAGAGAAGGCGTATAGAACAACTACTTCATCGACAGAACGTAAGGACCTTGAGCTAACATGGGAGGAAACAAAGCGCTGCAGAGACAGTGCTCAAAACAAAAATAAATGAAAGATGGCCTCCCAGTGGATTGAAATTTGAGGCTGGACCTAACTGGCTGCAATTGAGAGATGCAAGGTAGCTTACGTAACACAAAAATCACCATGCTCACATTAACTGAGAAACAAGACCAAGAAGAACCTTAAAACTAAAGCTGCAACTTTTTGTTACTTCACCAACTATATGGTGTTGGCAGAGGCAGCAGAGAGATATGGAACGATGGTGGACACTGCGCTGCCTGACCAGAGAGGTCTTCTGCAAGAACCCCCCAGTTTGGCACCTCCGAGCAGAGAGAAAGGAAAAGAACATCTACAGCAACGACCAAAGAAAGCTGCTTTTGTCATGATAGTAGTTAAGCTTCAAATAGTTCTCTGGCAAGAAGACATCCGCCAACTGCGACCGGAGGATCAGACCGGGGACCTTTGAATCTTCAGTCTAACGCTCTCCCCAGCAGGCTATTTACGACCCGCGTCATTGCAGGTCTTTGATCAAGTGATTTCCATCACTTTATCAGAAGATCAGGCTAGATTCTGTGAGCACCAAAAGCATTTAGCCCGTCACGGTGAAAGCCACGACCTTAGGCGTTCTTAGCACCACGCTCTAACCAACTGAGCTAACCGGCCTGTCTGCCCAGCTTCTCACCCACTTGATGCTGCCGGGGATCCTGGGTGACCAACAAAGCAGTAAGCCCGCTAAGGGCTGAAGTCCAGTTGAACCGGGACCTCTACGCACCCAAGCGAGAATCATGCCTCCGTTATTGTGAGTTCCAGCAAGAGAGCTCAAGGACAATGCAGTTTAATGCTGATGAACATCTACAACAAAGAGCAGTGAGGCTGAAGGCTACACTGCAGCTCCGGTACAGTTCATTCTGTTTGCCAAGTCCAAGGAGTCTGTAATGCTTCCCTCCTCAAGATAACGCTCACACTTGTTTCAGTTGAGTTCAAAGTTTCAGTTTTTTTGGGAACACATCGCCCTCCGCAGCAGTCAATTGCTGAGATTTAAGCTTCATTACAGTAGATTCAGATCCTGATTGCTAACCTTTACAGCGTGGAGACAAGCCCTGACCTCAGTAGAGACACTTTTTTTGGCAGGTAGAAATTGTGGGGAAACCTGCAAGCTTCAGGGCTGTGCCCCGACCATACACCAAGGAATGGCCAGGCGGCTCTTTATGAGAGACCTGAAAGCGGGAGTCAAAATAGAAAGACCAGACATTGACAAGAAACAAGCACTGTCACGCGGGTGAGTCAAAACAGGCACTGCTTCTCATGGAGCTGCTGGCAGGCTCGTCCGGGATTTGAACCGGGACCTCTCGCACCAGGCGAGAATCATGCCCCTAGACCAGCGAGCCTACGCACCGCTTGCCAGCAGAGAGAAGAGGCGTA
Source organism: Puntigrus tetrazona (assembly GCF_018831695.1). Classification (NCBI taxonomy): domain Eukaryota; kingdom Metazoa; phylum Chordata; class Actinopteri; order Cypriniformes; family Cyprinidae; genus Puntigrus; species Puntigrus tetrazona. The sequence goes on from NC_056709.1 coordinate 2,745,283, forward strand.
AGAACAACTAAACTAACGACAGAGCAGAGGACCTTGAGCTAACATGGGAGGAAACAAAACGCCTTGAGACAGTGCCAAAGGCAAATAAATGAAAGATGGCCTCCCAGTGGTTGAAATTTGGGGCTGGACCTAACACTGGCTGCACGGGTGAGAAGATGCAAAGGTAACTACGTAACACAAAATCACATGCTCACATTAACTGAGAAACAAGACCAAGGAAAAATTGCTTAAAACTAAACACAACTTTTTGTTCTTCACCAGCTATATGGTGGCCAGTACAAAGGAGGCAGCAAAGAGGAGAGATATGGAGCGATGGGTGGACACTTTCGCTGCCCTGACCAGAAGTCTTCTTAAGAACCACGTTTGGCACCTCCGGAGAGCAGAGAGAAAGGAGGAAAGAACATCTACAGCAACGACCAAAGAAGGTACTTTTTGTCGCAGTGGTAGTTAAACACAAATGATTCTCTGGCAGAAGACATCCGCCAACTGCGAAACCGGGATCGAACGGGGACGCACAGATCTTCCCAGTCTAACGCTCTCCCAACTGAGCTATTTACATTACGCGTCGTGAGAGTCTTTGATCAGGCGGAGTTCCATCACTTTATCAGAAGATCAGGGCTGAATTCTGTGAGCACCAAAAAGCGGCTGGCCCGTCTGCGAGGTCAAGCCGACCTTGGCGTTATTAGCACCGCGCTCCTAACCAGCTGAGCTAACCGGCAGTCTTTGGCAGCTTCTCTGCCGACTTGATGCTTGCCGGGGATCCTGGAGTGACAAAACGGCTTGAGAAAGTAAGCCCTTCTAAGGGCTCGTCCAAGATTTGAACCGGGACCTCTACTTTTAAAGCGAGGAATCATACCTCCCGTTAATGTTGGCAATTGCAGCAAGAGACTCAAGAGACATTTGCAGTTTAATGCTGATGCGAGACATCTACAACAAAGAGCGTGAGGCTAGAGGCTACACACTACGAAGCTCGGTACAGTTCATTCTGTTTTCATAAGTCCAAGGAGTCTGTAATCTTCCCTCCTCAAGATACGCTCACACTTGTTTCCAGTTGAGTTCAAAAGTTTCAATATTTTTGGGAACTTTTTCGCCCCTCACGCAACCAGCCAATTGCTGAGATTTAAACTCATTAGCTAGATTCAGATCCCTGATTGCTAACCTTTACAGCGTGAACCAAGCGACCTCAGTAGGGTGCCTGCACTTTTGGCAAGGTAGAGTAGTTTGGAAACCTGCAGCTTCAGAACTGTATTGCCCAAACCATACGCCAAGAATCCACTGCGAAATCCAAAGATCAAACTAGAGGCGCTGACTCTTCAGCCTATTTATACTATGGCCAGAGCGGCTCTTTATAAGAGAGACCTGAAAGCAGGAGTCAAAATAGAAAAGACCAGACACATTGACAGAAACAAGCACTGTCACTGCTTTGAGTCAAAAACAGACTGCACCACTTCTCCTTGGAACTGCTGGCAGGCTCGTCGGGATTTGAACCGGACCTCTACGCACCGAAGCGAGAATCATACCCTAGACCAACGACCTGCGCACGCTTGCCAGCAGAGAGAAGGCGTCAGAACAACTACTTCAGCGACAGAGCGAAAGGACAGCCGGCTAACATGGGAGGAAACAAAACGAGACAGTGTCAAAACCAAATAAAATGAAAGATGGCCTCCCAGTGGATTGAAATTTGGGGCCTGGACTAACTGGCTGCGGGTGAGAGTAAGTGGCTACGTAACACAAAAATCACCATGCTCACATTAACTTTGAAACAAGACCAAGAAGAGCCTTAAAACTAAGCACAACTTTTGTTGCGCCACCAACTATATGGTGGCCAGTACAAAGGGGCAGCAAAGGGAATGTATGGAGCAGTCGATTTCTGGACACTGCGCTGCCTGACCAGAGGGTCTTCTGCAGAAACCCCCATTTAGCACCTCCGAGCAGAGAGAAAGGAAAAGAACATCTGCAGCAACGACCAAAGGCACTTTTTGTCATGATGGTAATTAAGCACAAATAGTTCTCACAACGAAGACATCCGCCAACTGCGAAACCGGGATCGAACCAGGGACCGCCTTTGGTCTTCAGTCTGGCGCTCTCCCCAACTACAGGCTATTTATTGCGTTGATTACTGGAGTCTTTGATCAGGGCAGGATTTCCATCACTTTATCAGAAGATCAGGCTGAATTCTGTGAGCACAAAAGCGGCTAGCAGCCCGTCGCGAAAATTGAAGCCACGACCTTAGCGTTAATGCTTTGCCACGCTCTAACCAACTGAGCTAACCGGCCTGTCTTTGTAGCTTCTCTGCCCACTTGATGCTTGCAGGGGATCCTGGGTGACAAACAGCTTCGAAAGTAAGCCCTTCTAAGGGCTCGTCAAGGTGAACCGGGACCTCTCTTTTAAGCGAAAATCATACCTCCGTTATTAGCAATTCAGCAAGAGAGGCTCAAGAGACATTGCAGTTTAATGCTGATGGGAACATCTGCAACAAGAACGTGAGGCTGAAGGCTACTGCAGCTCCGGTACAGTTCATTCTGTTTCCATAAAGTCAAGGTCTGTAATGCTTCCCCTCCTCAGGAATAACGGCTCACACTTGTTTCAGTTGAGTTCAAAAGTTTCAATTTTTTGAGAACACTGCCCCTCACTTAGCCAGTCAATTGCTGAGATTTAAACTGCGTACAGCTAAGATTCAGATCCCTGATTGCTAACCTGTACAGCGTGGAACCAAAGCGACCTCAGTAGGTGCTGCACTTTTGGCAAGGCGAAGTAGTTTGGAAACCTGCAAGCTTCAGAACTGTGCCCAAACCATACACCAAGGAATCCACTGCGAAATCAAGATCAAACTAGAGACCTTCAGCTCCTTCAGCCTAAAATCTCCCCAACTGAGCTATTTGACCCGCGTCGTACGGAGTCTTTGATCAGGGCGGGATTTCCATCACTTTATCAGAAGATCAGGCTGAATTCTGTGAGCACCAAAAACTGCTGGCCCACGTCACGGTCGAAGCCCGCGACCTTGGGCGTTTAATGGCACCACGCTCTAACCAACTGAGCTAGCTTGACTTGTCTTTGGCAGCTTCTCTGCCGACTTGATGCTGCAGGGGATCCTGGGTGACAAACAGCTTGAAAGTAAGCCCTTCTAAGGGCTGCGTCCGGGATTGAACCCGGGACCTCTCTAAGCACCCAAAGCGAAATCATACCTCGTTATTGGCAATTGCAGCAGAGGGCTCAAGAGACATTGCAGTTTAATGCTGATGGGAACATCTACAACAAAACGTGGTGAAGGCTACACTGCAGCTCAGTACAGTTCATTCTGTTTTCCATAAGTCCAAAGTCTGTAATGCCCCCTCCTCAAGATAACGCTCACACTTGTTTCAGTTGAGTTCAAAGTTTCAATATTTTGGGGAACACTCGCCCCTCTTAACCAGCCAGTGCTGGGAGATTTAAGCTTCGTACAGCTAGATTCGAATCCTGATTGCTAACCTTTACAGCGTGGAGACCAAGCGACCTCAGTGAGGGTGCCTGCACTTTTTTGGCAAAGGTAGAAATGGTTGAAACCTGCAAGCTTCAGACTGTGCTTAAAACCATACACCCAAGGAATCTGCAAATCCAGATCAAACTAGAGACCTTCAGCTCTTCAGCTAACTATGCTATGGCCAGGCAGCTCTTTATGGGAACCTGAAAGCAGAGTCAAAATAGAAGACCAGACATTGACAGAAAACAAGCATCACGCAATTGAGTCAAAGCAGACTGCTGCTTCTCAGGAAGCTGCTGGCCAGCACAAATCCGAGTTGAACCCGGGACCTCTCGCACCGAAGCGAGAATCGCCCCTAGACCACGAGCCTACACGCACGCTTGCCCAGCAGAGAAGAGCGTAAGAACAACTAAACTTCAGCGACCCAGAGCGAAGGACCGAGAGCTAACATGGGAGAAACAAAAGCGCTGTGAGACAGTGTCAAAACCAAATAAATGAAAGATGGCCTCCCAGTGGATTGAAATTTGGGGCTGGACCTAACTTTAGCTGCACGAGTGAGAGATGCAAGGTAGCTTCGTAACACAAAAATCACCATCTTTCACATTAACTGAGAAACAGACCAAGAAGAGCCTTAAAACTAAAGCCACAACTTTTTGTTACTTCACCAACTATATAGTGGCCCAGTACAAAGGGGCAGCAAAGGAGATGGAGCGATCGGTGGACACTGCGCTGCCCTGACCAGGGGTCTTCTGCAGAACCCCGTTTGTACCTCGAGCAGAGAAAGAAAAGAACATCTACAGCAGCTTGCTGACCAAAGAAGCACTTTTGTCGTGATAGTAGTTAAACATAAGCAATTCAACACAAAATAGTTCTCTGGCAAGACATCCGCCAACTGCGAAACCGGGATCGAACCGAGGGACGCTAGATCTTCAGTGTAATGCTCTCCCAACTTCAGAGCTATTTATTGCATCGGTGAGTCTTTGATCCAGGCGGGATTTCCATCACTTTATCAGAAGATCAGAGCTGAATTCTGTGAGCACCAAAAAACAGCTGGCCCGTACGAAGTCGAAGCCACGACCTTGGCGTTATTAACTGCGCTCTAACCAGCTGACTAACCGGCCTGTCTTTGGCAGCTTCTCTGCCCACTTGATGCTTGCGAGATCCTGGGTGACAAAACAGCAGTAAGCCTTCTAAGGGCTAAGTCAAGGAATTTAGACCCGGGACTCGCTTTTAAGCGAGAATCATACCTCCGTTAATGTGAACCAGCAGAGGCTCAGAGACGTACAGTTTAATGCTGATGGGAACATCAACAAAGAACGTGAGGCTGAAGGCTACTGCAGCTCAGTACAGTTCATTCTGTTTTCATAAAGTCAAGGTCTGTAATGCTTCCCTCCTCAGATAACGCTCACACTTGTTTCAGTTGAGTTCAAAGAAGTTTCAGTTTTTGGGAACACTGCGCCTCACGCAGCCAGTCAATTGCTGAGATTTAGCTTCGTACAGCTAGATTTCAGATCCTGATTGCTAACCTTTGCGTGGAGACAAACGACCTCAGTAGGGTGCCTGCACTTTTTAGCAGGTAAGTAGTTTGAAACCTGCAAGCTTCAATTTAACACCCAAACCATACACCAGGAATGGCCAGAGCGGCTCTTTATAAGGAGACCTGAAAGCAGGAGTCAAAATAGAAAGACCAGACAGAAAGCAAGCACTGTCATAATTGGGTAAAAACAGACTGCTGCTTCTCATGTGGAGCTGCTGGCCAGGCACAAATCCAGGATTTGAACCGGGACCTCTCGCACCAGGCCGAGAATCGCCCCTGACAACGAGCCTACACGCACCGCTTCCAGCAGAGAAAGCGTAAGAACAACTACTTCAACGGTAGGCGAAGGACCTTGAGCTAACATGGGGCTCAGCCTTGAGACAGTGTCAAAACCAAATAATGAAAGATGGCCTCCCAGTGGATTGAAATTTGGGGCTGGGTTCTTACTAGCTGCACGGGTGAGAGATGCAAAGGTAGCTTACGTAACATAAAATGCCATGCTCACATTAACTGAAAACAAGACCAAGAAAAGGCAAACTAAAAGCACAACTTTTTGTTACTTTACAACTATATGGTGGCCAGTACAAAGGCAGCCAAGAGGAGATATGGAACGATCGGTGGACACTGCTGCCTGACCAGAGGTCTTCTGCAAGGAGCCGTTTAGCGCACCTCCCGAGCAGAGAGAAAGGAAAGAACATCACAGCGACCAAAGAGGCACTTTTTGTCGCGATGGTAGTTAAGCACAAATAGTTCTCTGGCAAGAAGACATCCACCAGCTGCCCGAAACCGGGATTGAACCAGGGACAACACAGATCTTCAGTCTGGCGCTCTCCCAACTGAGCTATTATTTACGGCCGCGTCGTGAGTCTTTGATGAGCGGGATTTCCATCACTTTATCAGAAGATCAAGCTGAATTCTGCGTAGAGCACCGCGGCTAGCCCCGTCTGAAGTCCGAAGCCACGACCTTGGCGTTAATAGCACCACGCTCTAACCAACTGACTAACCGGCCTGTCTTTGGCAGCTTCTCTGCCCACTTGATGCTTGCGGGGGATCACAGGTGACAAACGGCAGTAAAGCCCTTCTAAGAACTCGTCAAGGTGAACCGGGGACCCCTCCTGGCACCCAAAGCGAGAATCATACCTCGTTATTAGCAATTCCAGCAAAGAGGCTCCGAAGACATTTGCAGTTTAATGCTGATGAACATCTACAACAAGAAACGTGAGGCTGACTACACTTGCAGCTCAGTACAGTTCATTCTATTTTCATAAGTCAAGGTCTATAATCTTCCCTCCTCAAAATAGCAACTCCACACTTATTTTCAGTTGAGTCAAAAGTTTCAGTTTTTGGGAACACTCGCCCCTCACGCAGCAGTCAGTGCTGAGATTTAAACTCGTACAGCTGAATTCCAGATCCTGATTGCTAACCTTTTGGCGTGGAACCAGCGACCTCAGTGGGTGCCTGCACTTTTTTGGCAAGGTAGAAGCGTTTGGAAACCTGCAAGCTTCAGAACTGTGCCCAAACCATACACCAAAGGTGGCAGAGCGGCTCTTTATAAGGAGACCTGAAAGCAGAATTAAAATGAAGACCAGGCATTGACGAAAACAAAGCACTGTCACGCAATTGAGTCAAAGCAGACTGCTGCTTCTCATGGGAGCTGCTGGCCCGGGCTCGTCGAGGATTTGAACCGGACTCTCGCACCAAGCGAGTCATACCCCTGAACCAACGAGCCTACCGGCACCGCTTGCCAGAGAGAAAGGCGTAAGAACAACTACTTCAACGACAGAACGAAGGACCTTGAGCTAACATGGGAGGAAACAAAAACACTTGTGAGACAGTGTCAAGACAAATAAATGAAAGATGGCCTCCCAGTGGATTGAAATTTGAGGCTGGACCTAACTGGCTGCGAGGTGAAGATGCAAGGTAGCTTACGTAACACAAAATCACCATACTCATTAACTGGCTCACAAGACCAAGAAGAGCCTTAAAACTAAAGGCACAACTTTTGTTACGCCCACCAACTGCGCCTGGTGGCCACAAAGGAGGCAGCAAAGAGGAGATATGGAGCAGTCGGTGGACACTGCTGCCCTGACAGGGGGTCTTCCCCTGCAAGAACCCCGTTTACTTCTCGAGCAGAGAGAAAGAGAAAGAACATCTGCAGCGAACGACCAAAGGCACTTTTTGTCATGATGTGAATTAAACACAAAATAGTTCTCTGGCAAGAAGACATCAGCTGCAGAGCAAGGATCGAACCAGGGACGCTAGATCTTCAGTCTAGCAGCTCTCCCAACTGAGCTATTTTATTGTCATTGCAGATCTTTGATCCAGGCGGAGATTTCCATCACTTACAGCCAGAAGATCAGAGCTGAATTCTGCGCCCAGGCACCAAAAGCGGCTGGCGTCACGAGGGTCGAAGCCACGACCTTAGTTATTAACACGCTCTAACCAACTGAGCTAACCGGCCTGTCTTTGGCAGCTTCTGCCCACTTGATGCTTGCCGAGGATCCTGGGGTGACAAAACAGCAGTAAAGCGCTACAAGGGCTCGTCCAGAATTTGGTCAGGACCTCTTTTAAGCCGAAGAATCATACCTCGTTGTGCTTGAATTCAGCAAGGGCTCAGAAGACATTGCAGTTTAATGCTGATGGGAACATCTACAACAAAAGAACGTGAAATTGGAAACACACTGCAGCTCACGGTACAGTTCATTCTGTTTCATAAGTCAAGGTCTGTAATGCCCTCCTCAAGATAACGCTCACACTTGTTTCAGTTGAGTTCAAAAGTTTCAGTTTTTGGGAACACTCGCCCCTCGCCCAGCCAGTCAATTGCTGAGATTTAAGCTTCGTGCAATTTAGATTCGTCCTGATTACTAACCTTTGTGACAGACAGCGACCTCAGTAGGGTGCCTGCACTTTTGGCAGAGTGAAATGGTTGGAAACCTGCAGCTTCCAGAACAGCTGCCCAAACCATACACCAAGGAATGGCCAAGGCGGCTCTTTATAAGAGACCTGAAAGCAGAGTCAAAATAGAAAGACCAGACAGAAAACAAGCACTTTGTGCATGAATTGAGTCAAAGCAGGCTGCTGCTTCTCATGGGCTAACTGGCGGACTGCGTCGGGATTTGAACCCGGGACCTCTAGCACCAGCGAGAATCCATACCCCTAGAGCACGCTGACTGCGTATGCCGGCAGAGAAAGCAGAACAACTACTTCAACGACAAACGAAGGACCTTGAGCTAACATGGGAGAAATAAAACGCCTTGAGACAGTGTCAAAACCAAATAAATGAAAAGTGGCCTCCCAGTGGATTGAAATTGAGACTGGAACCTAACTAGCTGCAATTGAAGATGCAAGGTAACACGTAACACAAAAATCACCATGCTCACATTAACTGAGAAACAAGACCAAGAAAGAACCTTAAACTAAAAGCACAACTTTTGTTACTTCACCAACTATATGAGTGGCCAGTACAAAGGAGGCAGCAAAGAGGAGATGGAGCGATCGGGACACTGGCTGCCCTGACCAGAGGGTCTTCTGCAAGAACCCGTTGGCACCTCCGAGCAGAGAAAGGAAAGAACATCTACAGCAACGACCAAAAGAGAGCACTTTGTCATGATAGTAGTTAAACACAAGCAATTAAACACAAATAGTTCTCTGGCAGAAGACATCCGCCAACTGCGAAACCAGGATCAGAGCAAGGACCTTTAGATCTTCAGTCTAACGCTCTCTCCCAACTGAGCTATTTCGGCTGCGTCGTGAGATCTTTGATCAGGGCTGGATTTCCATCACTTTATCAGAAGATCAGAAGAGCTGAACTCCTGAGCACCAAAACGGCTGGCCCGTGCGAGAGTGAACCCGCGACCTTGGCGTTAATGGCACCACGCTCTAACCAACTGGAGCTAACCGGCCTGTCTTTGGCAGCTTCTCTGCCCACTTGATGCTTGCCGGGGATCCTGGGTGACAAAACAAGCGAAAGTAAGCCCTTCTAAGGGCTCGTCCGGGATTTGAACGGGACCTCTGCACCAAGCGAGAATCATACCTCCGTTATTAGCAATTCCAGCAAGAGGCTCAAGAGACATTGCAGTTTAATGCTGATGGGAACATCTACAAACAAAGAGCGTGAGGCTGAAGGCTACACTGCAGCTCCGGTACAGTTCATTCTGTTTTCATAAAAGTCCAAGGTCTGTAATGCTTCCCTCCTCAAGATAACGCTCACACTTGTTTCAGTTGAGTTCAAAAGTTTCAGTTTTGGGAACACTCGCCCCTCACTTAGCCAGTCAATTGCTGAGATTTAAACTACGTACAGCTAGAATTCAGATCCCTGATTGCTAACCTTTTGCGTGGAGACAAGCGACCTCAGTAGGGTGCCTGCACTTTTTGGCAAGGTAGAAATGGTTGGAAACCTGCAAGCTTCAGAACTGTGCCCAAACCATACACCAAGAATCCACTGCGAAATCCAAAGATCAAACTAGAGACCTTCAGCTCTTCAGCCTAACTATGCTATGGCCAGGCGGGCTTTTATAAGGAGACCTGAAAGCAGAAGAGTCAAAATAGAAAGACCAGACATTGACAGAAAACAAGCACTGTCACGCAATTGAGTCAAAGCAGACTGCTGCTTCTCATGGAGCTGCTGGCCGGGCTCGTTCAGGATTTGAATCGGGACCTCTAGCACCGAGGCGAGAATCAAACCCCCTAGACCACGAGCCTACACGCACGCTTGCCAGCAGAGAGAGGCATAAGAACAACTACTTCTGACAGAGCGAAGGACCTTGAGCTAACATGGGAGAAACAAAACGCCTTGAGACAGTGTCAAAACAAAAATAAATGAAAGATGGCCTCCAAGTGGATTGAAATTTGGGGCTGGACCTAACTGGCTGCGAGGTGAGAGATGCAAAGGTAAGCTTACGTAACACAAAAATCACCATGCTCACATTAACTGAGAAACAAGACCAAGAAAGAGCCTTAAAACTAAAGCACAACTTTTGTTGCTTCACCAACTATATGGTGGCCAGTACAAAGGAGGCAGCAAAGAGGAGATATGGAACGATCGGTGGACACTGCGCTGCCCTGGCCAGGGGTCTTCTGCAGAACCCCGTTTGGCACCTCGAGCAGAGAGAAAGGAAAGAACATCTACAGCAACGACCAAAGAAGGCACTTTTTGTCAGTGATAGTAGTTAAACACAAGCAATTAAACACAAATAGTTCTCTGGCAAAGAAGACATCCGCCAACTGCGAAACCGGGATCGAACCAGGAGGGACCTTTAGATCTTCAGTCTAACGCTCTCCCCAACTGAGCTATTTAGCCCACGTCGTGAGATGAGGATTTCAGGGGGTGATCAGGGGATTTCCATCACTTTATCAGAAGATCAGAGCTGAACTCTGTGAGCACAAAAGCGGCTGGCCCGTGCGGAAGTCGAACCCGCGACCTTGGCGTTATTAACCACGCTCTAACCAACTGAGGCTAACCGGCCTGTCTTTGGCAGCTTCTCTGCCCACTTGATGCTTGCCGGGGATCTGGGTGACAAAACAGCCCGAAAGTAAGCCCTTCTAAGGGCTCGTCCGGGATTGAACCGGGACCTCTCGCACCCAAAGCGAGAATCATACCTCCGTTATTGGCAATTGCAGCAAGAGGGCTCAAGAGACATTGCAGTTTAATGCTGATGGGAACATCTACAACAAAGAAGCGTGAGGCTGAAGGCTACACTGCAGCTCGGTACAGTTCATTCTGTTTTCATAAAGTCCAAGGTCTGTAATGCTTCCCTCCTCAAGATACGCGCTCACACTTGTTGCAGTTGAGTTCAAAAGTTTCAATTTTTTTGGGAACACTGCCCCTCACGCAACCAGTCAATTGCTGATTTAAACTCGTACAGCTAGATTCAGATCCTGATTGCTAACCTTTACAACGTGGAACAGCGACCTCAGTAGGGTGCCTGCACTTTTTTGGCAAGGTAGAAATGATTGGAAACCTGCAAGCTTCAGAACTGTGCCCAAACCATACACCAAGGAATCCACTGCGAAATCCAAGATCAAACTAGAGACCTTCAGCTCTTCAGCCTAACTATGCTATGGCCAGGCGGCTCTTTATAAGGAGACCTGAAAGCAGGAGTCAAAATAGAAAGACCAGACATTGACAGAAAACAAGCACTGTCACGCAATGGTGAGTCAAAGCAGACTGCTGCTTCTCATGGAGCTGCTGGCGGGCTCGTCCGGGATTTGAACCGGGACCTCTACGCACCAAGCGAGAATCATACCCCTAGACCAACGAGCCTACGCACGCTTGCCAGCAGAGAAGGCGTAAGAACAACTACTTCAACGACAGAGCGAAGGACCTTGAGCTAACATGGGAGGAAACAAAACGCCTTGAGACAGTGTCAAAACCAAATAAATGAAAGATGGCCTCCCAGTGGATTGAAATTTGGGGCTGGACCTAACTGGCTGCACGAGGTGAGAGATGCAAAGGTAACTTACGTAACACAAAAAATCACCATGCTCACATTAACTGAGAAACAAGACCAAGAAGAGCCTTAAAACTAAAGCACAACTTTTTGTTACTTCACCAACTATATGGTGGCCAGTACAAAGGAGGCAGCAAAGAGGAGATATGGAGCGATCGGTGGACACTGCGCTGCCCTGACCAGAGGTCTTCTGCAAGAACCCCGTTTGGCACCTCCGAGCAGAGAGAAAGGAAAAGAACATCTACAGCAACGACCAAAGAGGCACTTTTTGTCGTGATAGTAGTTAAACACAAGCAATTAAACACAAATAGTTCTCTGGCAAGAAGACATCCGCCAACTGCGAAACCGAGGATCGAACCAGGGACCTTTAGATCTTCAGTCTAACGCTCTCCCAACTGAGCTATTTCATTACGTCGTGTGAGTCTTTGATCAGGGCGGGATTTCCATCACTTTATCAGAAGATCAGAGCTGAACTCTGTGAGCACCAAAAGCGGCTGGCCCGTGCGAAGTCGAACCCGCGACCTTGGCGTTATTAGCACCACGCTCTAACCAACTGAGCTAACCGGCCTGTCTTTGGCAGCTTCTCTGCCCACTTGATGCTTGCCGGGGATCCTGGGTGACAAAACAGCTTGAAAGTAAGCCCTTCTAAAGGGCTCGTCGGGATTTGAACCGGGACCTCTACGCACCAAAGCGAGAATCATACCTCCGTTATTGGCAATTCCAGCAAGAGGCTCAAGAGACATTGCAGTTTAATGCTGATGGGAACATCTACAACAAAGAGCGTGAGGCTGAAGGCTACACTGCAGCTCGGTACAGTTCATTCTGTTTTCATAAAGTCCAAGGTCTGTAATGCTTCCCTCCTCAAGATAACGCTCACACTTGTTTGCAGTTGAGTTCAAAAGTTTCAATTTTTGGGGAACACTCGCCCCTCACGCAACCTGTCAATTGCTGAGATTTAAACTCGTACAGCTAGATTCAGATCCCTGATTGCTAACCTTTACAACGTGGAACCAAGCGACCTCAGTAGGATGCCTGCACTTTTTTTGGCAAGGTAGAAATGGTTTGAAACCTGCAAGCTTCAGAACTGTGCCCAAACCATACACCAAGGAATCCACTGCCGAAATCCAAGATCAAACTAGAGACCTTCAGCTCTTCAGCCTAACTATGCTATGGCCAGAGCGGCTCTTTATAAGAGACCTGAAAGCAGGAGTCAAAATAGAAAGACCAGACATTGACAGAAAACAAGCACTGTCACGCAATTGAGTCAAAGCAGACTGCTGCTTCTCATGGAGCTGCTGGCGGGCTCGTTCAGGATTTGAATCCGGGACCTCTCACACCGAGGCGAGAATCATACCCCTAGACCACGAGCCTACACGCGCTTGCTTGCCAGCAGAGAAGGCGTAAGAACAACTACTTCAACGACAGAGCGAAGGACCTTGAGCTAACATGGGAGAAACAAAACGCCTTGAGACAGTGTCAAAACCAAATAAATGAAAGATGGCCTCCCAGTGGATTGAAATTTGGGGCTGGACCTAACTGGCTGCACGAGGTGAGAGATGCAAAGGTAGCTTACGTAACACAAAAATCACCATGCTCACATTAACTGAGAAACAAGACCAAGAAGAGCCTTAAAACTAAAGCACAACTTTTTGTTACTTCACCAACTATATGGTGGCCAGTACAAAGGAGGCAGCAAAGAGGAGATATGGAGCGATCGGTGGACACTGCGCTGCCCTGACCAGAGGGTCTTCTGCAAGAACCCCGTTTGGCACCTCGAGCAGAGAGAAGGAAAAGAACATCTACAGCAACGACCAAAGAAGGCACTTTTTGTCATGATAGTAGTTAAACACAAGCAATTAAACACAAATAGTTCTCTGGCAAGAAGACATCCGCCAACTGCGAAACCGGGATCGAACCAGGGACCTTTAGATCTTCAGTCTAACGCTCTCCCAACTGAGCTATTTCGGCCACGTCGTGAGAGGTCTTTGAGGGGGGGCGGGATTTCCATCACTTTATCAGAAGATCAGAGCTGAACTCTGTGAGCACCAAAAGCGGCTGGCCCGTGCGAAGTCGAACCCGCGACCTTGGCGTTATTAGCACCACGCTCTAACCAACTGAGCTAACCGGCCTGTCTTTGGCAGCTTCTCTGCCCACTTGATGCTTGCCGGGGATCCTGGGTGACAAAACAGCCGAAAGTAAGCCCTTCTAAGGGCTCGTCCGGGATTTGAACCGGGACCTCTCGCACCAAGCGAGAATCATACCTCCGTTATTGGCAATTCCAGCAGAGGGCTCAAGAGACATTGCAGTTTAATGCTGATGGGAACATCTACAACAAAGAGCGTGAGGCTGAAGGCTACACTGCAGCTCGGTACAGTTCATTCTGTTTTCATAAAGTCCAAGGTCTGTAATGCTTCCCTCCTCAAGATAACGCTCACACTTGTTTCAGTTGAGTTCAAAAGTTTCAATTTTTGGGAACACTCGCCCCTCACGCAACCAGTCAATTGCTGAGATTTAAACTCGTACAGCTAGATTCAGATCCCTGATTGCTAACCTTTACAGCGTGGAACCAAGCGACCTCAGTAGGGTGCCTGCACTTTTTGGCAAGGTAGAAATGGTTGAAACCTGCAAGCTTCAGAACTGTGCCCAAACCATACACCAAGGAATCCACTGCCGAAATCCAAGATCAAACTAGAGACCTTCAGCTCTTCAGCCTAACTATGCTATGGCCAGGCGGCTCTTTATAAGAGACCTGAAAGCAGGAGTCAAAATAGAAAGACCAGACATTGACAGAAAACAAGCACTGTCACGCAATTGAGTCAAAGCAGACTGCTGCTTCTCATGGAGCTGCTGGCGGGCTCGTCCGGGATTTGAACGGGGGACCTCTCGCACCGAAGCGAGAATCATACCCCTAGACCACGAGCCTACACGCACCGCTTGCCAGCAGAGAGAAGGCGTAAGAACAACTACTTCAACGACAGAGCGAAGGACCTTGAGCTAACACATGGGAGAAACAAAACGCCTTGAGACAGTGTCAAAACCAAATAAATGAAAGATGGCCTCCCAGTGGATTGAAATTTGGGGCTGGACCTAACTGGCTGCACGAGGTGAGAGATGCAAAGGTAGCTTACGTAACACAAAAATCACCATGCTCACATTAACTGAGAAACAAGACCAAGAAGAGCCTTAAAACTAAAGCACAACTTTTTGTTACTTCACCAACTATATGGTGGCCAGTACAAAGGAGGCAGCAAAGAGGAGATATGGAGCGATCGGTGGACACTGCGCTGCCCTGACCAGGGGTCTTCTGCAAGAACCCCGTTTGGCACCTCGAGCAGAGAGAAAGAAAAGAACATCTACAGCAACGACCAAAGAAGGCACTTTTTGTCATGATAGTAGTTAAACACAAGCAATTAAACACAAATAGTTCTCTGGCAAGAAGACATCCGCCAACTGCCGAAACCCGGGATCGAACCAGGGACCTTTAGATCTTCAGTCTAACGCTCTCCCAACTGAGCTATTTCGGCCACGTCGTGAAGGTCTTTGATCAGGGGGGGATTTCCATCACTTTATCAGAAGATCAGAGCTGAACTCTGTGAGCACCAAAAGCGGCTGGCCCGTGCGAAGTCGAACCCGCGACCTTGGCGTTATTAGCACCACGCTCTAACCAACTGAGCTAACCGGCCTGTCTTTGGCAGCTTCTCTGCCCACTTGATGCTTGCCGGGGATCCTGGGTGACAAAACAGCTTGAAAGTAAGCCCTTCTAAGGGCTCGTCCGAGATTTGAACCGGGACCTCTCGCACCAAAGCGAGAATCATACCTCCGTTATTGGCAATTGCAGCAAGAGGGCTCAGAGACATTGCAGTTTAATGCTGATGGGAACATCTACAACAAAAAACGTGAGGCTGAAGGCTACACTGCAGCTCGGTACAGTTCATTCTGTTTTCATAAAGTCCAAGGTCTGTAATGCTTCCCTCCTCAAGATAACGCTCACACTTGTTTCAGTTGAGTTCAAAAGTTTCAATTTTTGGGAACACACTCGCCCCTCACGCAACCAGTCAATTGCTGAGATTTAAACTCGTACAGCTAGATTCAGATCCTGATTGCTAACCTTTACAACGTGGAACCAAGCGACCTCAGTAGGGTGCCTGCACTTTTTGGCAAGGTAGAAATGGTTGGAAACCTGCAAGCTTCAGAACTGTGCCCAAACCATACACCAAGGAATCCACTGCCGAAATCCAAGATCAAACTAGAGACCTTCAGCTCTTCAGCCTAACTATGCTATGGCCAGAGCGGCTCTTTATAAGAGACCTGAAAGCAGGAGTCAAAATAGAAAGACCAGACATTGACAGAAAACAAGCACTGTCACGCAATTGAGTCAAAGCAGACTGCTGCTTCTCATGGAGCTGCTGGCGGGCTCGTTCGGGATTTGAATCCGGGACCTCTCGCACCGAAGCGAGAATCATACCCCTAGACCCAGCGAGCCTACACGCACCGCTTGCCAGCAGAGAGAAGGCGTAAGAACAACTACTTCAACGACAGAGCGAAGGACCTTGAGCTAACATGGGAGGAAACAAAACGCCTTGAGACAGTGTCAAAACCAAATAAATGAAAGATGGCCTCCCAGTGGATTGAAATTTGGGGCTGGACCTAACTGGCTGCACGAGGTGAGAGATGCAAAGGTAGCTTACGTAACACAAAAATCACCATGCTCACATTAACTGAGAAACAAGACCAAGAAGAGCCTTAAAACTAAAGCACAACTTTTTGTTACTTCACCAACTATATGGTGGCCAGTACAAAGGAGGCAGCAAAGAGGAGATATGGAACGATCGGTGGACACTGCGCTGCCCTGACCAGGGGGGTCTTCTGCAAGAACCCCCGTTTGGCACCTCGAGCAGAGAGAAAGGAAAAGAACATCTACAGCAACGACCAAAGAAGGCACTTTTTGTCATGATAGTAGTTAAACACAAGCAATTAAACACAAATAGTTCTCTGGCAAGAAGACATCCGCCAACTGCGAAACCGGGATCGAACCAGGGACCTTTAGATCTTCAGTCTAACGCTCTCCCAACTGAGCTATTTCGGCCACGTCGTGAAGATGAGGATTTTGATCAGGGGGGATTTCCATCACTTTATCAGAAGATCAGAGCTGAACTCTGTGAGCACCAAAAGCGGCTGGCCCGTGCGGAGTCGAACCCGCGACCTTGGCGTTATTAGCACCACGCTCTAACCAACTGAGCTAACCGGCCTGTCTTTGGCAGCTTCTCTGCCCACTTGATGCTTGCCGGGGATCCTGGGTGACAAAACAGCTTGAAAGTAAGCCCTTCTAAGGGCTCGTCCGGGATTTGAACCGGGACCTCTCGCACCCAAAGCGAGAATCATACCTCCGTTATTGGCAATTCCAGCAAGAGGGCTCAAGAGACATTGCAGTTTAATGCTGATGGGAACATCTACAACAAAGAACGTGAGGCTGAAGGCTACACTGCAGCTCGGTACAGTTCATTCTGTTTTCATAAAGTCCAAGGTCTGTAATGCTTCCCTCCTCAAGATAACGCTCACACTTGTTTCAGTTGAGTTCAAAAGTTTCAATTTTTGGGAACACTCGCCCCTCACGCAACCAGTCAATTGCTGAGATTTAAACTCGTACAGCTAGATTCAGATCCCTGATTGCTAACCTTTACAACGTGGAACCAAGCGACCTCAGTAGGGTGCCTGCACTTTTTGGCAAGGTAGAAATGGTTGGAAACCTGCAAGCTTCAGAACTGTGCCCAAACCATACACCAAGGAATCCACTGCCGAAATCCAAGATCAAACTAGAGACCTTCAGCTCTTCAGCCTAACTATGCTATGGCCAGGCGGCTCTTTATAAGAGACCTGAAAGCAGGAGTCAAAATAGAAAGACCAGACATTGACAGAAAACAAGCACTGTCACGCAATTGAGTCAAAGCAGACTGCTGCTTCTCATGGAGCTGCTGGCGGGCTCGTCGGGATTTGAACCGGGACCTCTCGCACCCGGCGAGAATCATACCCCTAGACCAACGAGCCTACACGCACCGCTTGCCAGCAGAGAGAAGGCGTAAGAACAACTACTTCAACGACAGAGCGAAGGACCTTGAGCTAACATGGGAGAAACAAAACGCCTTGAGACAGTGTCAAAACCAAATAAATGAAAGATGGCCTCCCAGTGGATTGAAATTTGGGGCTGGACCTAACTGGCTGCACGAGGTGAGAGATGCAAAGGTAGCTTACGTAACACAAAAATCACCATGCTCACATTAACTGAGAAACAAGACCAAGAAGAGCCTTAAAACTAAAGCACAACTTTTGTTACTTCACCAACTATATGGTGGCCAGTACAAAGAGGCAGCAAAGAGGAGATATGGAGCGATCGGTGGACACTGCGCTGCCCTGACCAGGGGTCTTCTGCAAGAACCCCGTTTGGCACCTCTCGAGCAGAGAGAAAGGAAAGAACATCTACAGCAACGACCAAAGAAGGCACTTTTTGTCGTGATAGTAGTTAAACACAAGCAATTAAACACAAATAGTTCTCTGGCAAGAAGACATCCGCCAACTGCGAAACCGGGATCGAACCAGGGACCTTTAGATCTTCAGTCTAACGCTCTCCCAACTGAGCTATTTCGGCCACGTCGTGAAGGTCTTTGATCAGGGGATTTCCATCACTTTATCAGAAGATCAGAGCTGAACTCTGTGAGCACCAAAAGCGGCTGGCCCGCCCGGGAGTCGAACCGCGACCTTGGCGTTATTAGCACCACGCTCTAACCAACTGAGCTAACCGGCCTGTCTTTGGCAGCTTCTCTGCCCACTTGATGCTTGCCGGGGATCCTGGGTGACAAAACAGCTTCGAAAGTAAGCCCTTCTAAGGGCTCGTCGGGATTTGAACCGGGACCTCTACGCACCAAAGCGAGAATCATACCTCCGTTATTGGCAATTCCAGCAAGAGGGCTCAAGAGACATTGCAGTTTAATGCTGATGGGAACATCTACAACAAAAGAACGTGAGGCTGAAGGCTACACTGCAGCTCGGTACAGTTCATTCTGTTTTCATAAAGTCCAAGGTCTGTAATGCTTCCCTCCTCAAGATAACGCTCACACTTGTTTCAGTTGAGTTCAAAAGTTTCAATTTTTTGGGAACACTCGCCCCTCACGCAACCAGTCAATTGCTGAGATTTAAACTCGTACAGCTAGATTCAGATCCTGATTGCTAACCTTTACAACGTGGAACCAAGCGACCTCAGTAGGATGCCTGCACTTTTTTTGGCAAGGTAGAAATGGTTGGAAACCTGCAAGCTTCAGAACTGTGCCCAAACCATACACCAAGGAATCCACTGCCGAAATCCAAGATCAAACTAGAGACCTTCAGCTCTTCAGCCTAACTATGCTATGGCCAGGCGGCTCTTTATAAGGAGACCTGAAAGCAGGAGTCAAAATAGAAAGACCAGACATTGACAGAAAACAAGCACTGTCACGCAATTGAGTCAAAGCAGACTGCTGCTTCTCATGGAGCTGCTGGCGGGCTCGTTCAGGATTTGAATCCGGGACCTCTCGCACCCGAAGCGAGAATCAAACCCCTAGACCAACGAGCCTACACGCACCGCTTGCCAGCAGAGAGAAGGCGTAAGAACAACTACTTCAACGACAGAGCGAAGGACCTTGAGCTAACATGGGAGGAAACAAAACGCCTTGAGACAGTGTCAAAACCAAATAAATGAAAGATGGCCTCCCAGTGGATTGAAATTTGGGGCTGGACCTAACTGGCTGCACGAGGTGAGAGATGCAAAGGTAGCTTACGTAACACAAAAATCACCATGCTCACATTAACTGAGAAACAAGACCAAGAAGAGCCTTAAAACTAAAGCACAACTTTTTGTTACTTCACCAACTATATGGTGGCCAGTACAAAGGAGGCAGCAAAGAGGAGATATGGAGCGATCGGTGGACACTGCGCTGCCCTGACCAGGGGTCTTCTGCAAGAACCCCGTTTGGCACCTCGAGCAGAGAGAAAGGAAAAGAACATCTACAGCAACGACCAAAGAAGGCACTTTTTGTCATGATAGTAGTTAAACACAAGCAATTAAACACAAATAGTTCTCTGGCAAGAAGACATCCGCCAACTGCGAAACCGGGATCGAACCAGGGACCTTTAGATCTTCAGTCTAACGCTCTCCCAACTGAGCTATTTCGGCCCACGTCGTGAAGGTCTTTGATCAGGGGGATTTCCATCACTTTATCAGAAGATCAGAGCTGAACTCTGTGAGCACCAAAAGCGGCTGGCCCGTGCGCGAGTCGAACCCGCGACCTTGGCGTTATTAGCACCACGCTCTAACCAACTGAGCTAACCGGCCTGTCTTTGGCAGCTTCTCTGCCCACTTGATGCTTGCCGGGGATCCTGGGTGACAAAACAGCTTGAAAGTAAGCCCTTCTAAGGGCTCGTCCGGGATTTGAACCGGGACCTCTACGCACCAAAGCGAGAATCATACCTCCGTTATTGGCAATTCCAGCAAGAGGGCTCAAGAGACATTGCAGTTTAATGCTGATGGGAACATCTACAACAAAGAGCGTGAGGCTGAAGGCTACACTGCAGCTCGGTACAGTTCATTCTGTTTTCATAAAGTCCAAGGTCTGTAATGCTTCCCTCCTCAAGATAACGCTCACACTTGTTTCAGTTGAGTTCAAAAGTTTCAATTTTTGGGAACACTCGCCCCTCACGCAACCAGTCAATTGCTGAGATTTAAACTCGTACAGCTAGATTCAGATCCTGATTGCTAACCTTTACAACGTGGAACCAAGCGACCTCAGTAGGGTGCCTGCACTTTTTGGCAAGGTAGAAATGGTTGGAAACCTGCAAGCTTCAGAACTGTGCCCAAACCATACACCAAGGAATCCACTGCCGAAATCCAAGATCAAACTAGAGACCTTCAGCTCTTCAGCCTAACTATGCTATGGCCAGGCGGCTCTTTATAAGGAGACCTGAAAGCAGGAGTCAAAATAGAAAGACCAGACATTGACAGAAAACAAGCACTGTCACGCAATTGAGTCAAAGCAGACTGCTGCTTCTCATGGAGCTGCTGGCGGGCTCGTCCGGGATTTGAACCGGGACCTCTCGCACCGAAGCGAGAATCATACCCCTAGACCAACGAGCCTACGCACCGCTTGCCAGCAGAGAGAAGGCGTAAGAACAACTACTTCAACGACAGAGCGAAGGACCTTGAGCTAACATGGGAGGAAACAAAACGCCTTGAGACAGTGTCAAAACCAAATAAATGAAAGATGGCCTCCCAGTGGATTGAAATTTGGGGCTGGACCTAACTGGCTGCACGAGGTGAGAGATGCAAAGGTAGCTTACGTAACACAAAAATCACCATGCTCACATTAACTGAGAAACAAGACCAAGAAGAGCCTTAAAACTAAAGCACAACTTTTTGTTACTTCACCAACTATATGGTGGCCAGTACAAAGGAGGCAGCAAAGAGGAGATATGGAGCGATCGGTGGACACTGCGCTGCCCTGACCAGGGGTCTTCTGCAAGAACCCCGTTTGGCACCTCGAGCAGAGAGAAAGGAAAAGAACATCTACAGCAACGACCAAAGAAGGCACTTTTTGTCATGATAGTAGTTAAACACAAGCAATTAAACACAAATAGTTCTCTGGCAAGAAGACATCCGCCAACTGCGAAACCGGGATCGAACCAGGGACCTTTAGATCTTCAGTCTAACGCTCTCCCAACTGAGCTATTTCGGCCACGTCGTCGTGAGGTCTTTGATCAGGGGATTTCCATCACTTTATCAGAAGATCAGAGCTGAACTCTGTGAGCACCAAAAGCGGCTGGCCCGTGCGAAGTCGAACCCGCGACCTTGGCGTTATTAGCACCACGCTCTAACCAACTGAGCTAACCGGCCTGTCTTTGGCAGCTTCTCTGCCCACTTGATGCTTGCCGGGGATCCTGGGTGACAAAACAGCCGAAAGTAAGCCCTTCTAAGGGCTCGTCCGGATTTGAACCGGGACCTCTCGCACCAAAGCGAGAATCATACCTCCGTTATTGGCAATTGCAGCAAGAGGGCTCAAGAGACATTGCAGTTTAATGCTGATGGGAACATCTACAACAAAGAGCGTGAGGCTGAAGGCTACACTGCAGCTCGGTACAGTTCATTCTGTTTTCATAAAGTCCAAGGTCTGTAATGCTTCCCTCCTCAAGATAACGCTCACACTTGTTTCAGTTGAGTTCAAAAGTTTCAATTTTTTTGGGAACACTCGCCCCTCACGCAACCAGTCAATTGCTGAGATTTAAACTCGTACAGCTAGATTCAGATCCTGATTGCTAACCTTTACAACGTGGAACCAAGCGACCTCAGTAGGGTGCCTGCACTTTTTTGGCAAGGTAGAAATGGTTTGAAACCTGCAAGCTTCAGAACTGTGCCCAAACCATACACCAAGGAATCCACTGCCGAAATCCAAGATCAAACTAGAGACCTTCAGCTCTTCAGCCTAACTATGCTATGGCCAGGCGGCTCTTTATAAGGAGACCTGAAAGCAGGAGTCAAAATAGAAAGACCAGACATTGACAGAAAACAAGCACTGTCACGCAATTGAGTCAAAGCAGACTGCTGCTTCTCATGGAGCTGCTGGCGGGCTCGTCCGGGATTTGAACCGGGACCTCTCGCACCAGGCGAGAATCATACCCCTAGACCAACGAGCCTACACGCACGCTTGCCAGCAGAGAGAAGGCGTAAGAACAACTACTTCAACGACAGAGCGAAGGACCTTGAGCTAACATGGGAGGAAACAAAACGCCTTGAGACAGTGTCAAAACCAAATAAATGAAAGATGGCCTCCCAGTGGATTGAAATTTGGGGCTGGACCTAACTGGCTGCACGAGGTGAGAGATGCAAAGGTAGCTTACGTAACACAAAAATCACCATGCTCACATTAACTGAGAAACAAGACCAAGAAGAGCCTTAAAACTAAAGCACAACTTTTTGTTACTTCACCAACTATATGGTGGCCAGTACAAAGGAGGCAGCAAAGAGGAGATATGGAGCGATCGGTGGACACTGCGCTGCCCTGACCAGGGGTCTTCTGCAAGAACCCCGTTTGGCACCTCCGAGCAGAGAGAAAGGAAAAGAACATCTACAGCAACGACCAAAGAAGGCACTTTTTGTCATGATAGTAGTTAAACACAAGCAATTAAACACAAATAGTTCTCTGGCAAGAAGACATCCGCCAACTGCGAAACCGGGATCGAACCAGGGACCTTTAGATCTTCAGTCTAACGCTCTCCCAACTGAGCTATTTCGGCCACGTCGTGAAGGTCTTTGATCAGGGGGATTTCCATCACTTTATCAGAAGATCAGAGCTGAACTCTGTGAGCACCAAAAGCGGCTGGCCCGTGCGAGTCGAACCCGCGACCTTGGCGTTATTAGCACCACGCTCTAACCAACTGAGCTAACCGGCCTGTCTTTGGCAGCTTCTCTGCCCACTTGATGCTTGCCGGGGATCCTGGGTGACAAAACAGCTTGAAAGTAAGCCCTTCTAAGGGGCTCGTCCGGGATTTGAACCGGGACCTCTACTTTTAAGCGAGAATCATACCTCCGTTATTGGCAATTCCAGCAAGAGGGCTCAAGAGACATTGCAGTTTAATGCTGATGGGAACATCTACAACAAAGAACGTGAGGCTGAAGGCTACACTGCAGCTCGGTACAGTTCATTCTGTTTTCATAAAGTCCAAGGTCTGTAATGCTTCCCTCCTCAAGATAACGCTCACACTTGTTTCAGTTGAGTTCAAAAGTTTCAATTTTTTGGGAACACTCGCCCCTCACGCAACCAGTCAATTGCTGAGATTTAAACTCGTACAGCTAGATTCAGATCCTGATTGCTAACCTTTACAACGTGGAACCAAGCGACCTCAGTAGGGTGCCTGCACTTTTTTGGCAAGGTAGAAATGGTTGGAAACCTGCAAGCTTCAGAACTGTGCCCAAACCATACACCAAGGAATCCACTGCCGAAATCCAAGATCAAACTAGAGACCTTCAGCTCTTCAGCCTAACTATGCTATGGCCAGGCGGCTCTTTATAAGGAGACCTGAAAGCAGGAGTCAAAATAGAAAGACCAGACATTGACAGAAAACAAGCACTGTCACGCAATTGAGTCAAAGCAGACTGCTGCTTCTCATGGAGCTGCTGGCGGGCTCGTCGGGATTTGAACCGGGACCTCTCGCACCAAGCGAGAATCATACCCCTAGACCAACGAGCCTACACGCACGCTTGCCAGCAGAGAGAAGGCGTAAGAACAACTACTTCAACGACAGAGCGAAGGACCTTGAGCTAACATGGGAGGAAACAAAACGCCTTGAGACAGTGTCAAAACCAAATAAATGAAAGATGGCCTCCCAGTGGATTGAAATTTGGGGCTGGACCTAACTGGCTGCACGAGGTGAGAGATGCAAAGGTAGCTTACGTAACACAAAAATCACCATGCTCACATTAACTGAGAAACAAGACCAAGAAGAGCCTTAAAACTAAAGCACAACTTTTTGTTACTTCACCAACTATATGGTGGCCAGTACAAAGGAGGCAGCAAAGAGGAGATATGGAGCGATCGGTGGACACTGCGCTGCCCTGACCAGGGGTCTTCTGCAAGAACCCCGTTTGGCACCTCGAGCAGAGAGAAAGGAAAGAACATCTACAGCAACGACCAAAGAAGGCACTTTTTGTCATGATAGTAGTTAAACACAAGCAATTAAACACAAATAGTTCTCTGGCAGAAGACATCCGCCAACTGCGAAACCGGGATCGAACCAGGGACCTTTAGATCTTCAGTCTAACGCTCTCCCAACTGAGCTATTTCGGCCCCACGTCGTGAAGGTCTTTGATCAGGGGGGATTTCCATCACTTTATCAGAAGATCAGAGCTGAACTCTGTGAGCACCAAAAAGCGGCTGGCCCGTGCGGAGTCGAACCCGCGACCTTGGCGTTATTAGCACCACGCTCTAACCAACTGAGCTAACCGGCCTGTCTTTGGCAGCTTCTCTGCCCACTTGATGCTTGCCGGGGATCCTGGGTGACAAAACAGGCAGTAAGCCCTTCTAAGGGCTCGTCCGGGATTTGAACCGGGACCTCGCACCCAAAGCGAGAATCATACCTCCGTTATTGGCAATTGCAGCAAGAGGGCTCAAGAGACATTGCAGTTTAATGCTGATGGGAACATCTACAACAAAGAACGTGAGGCTGAAGGCTACACTGCAGCTCGGTACAGTTCATTCTGTTTTCATAAAGTCCAAGGTCTGTAATGCTTCCCTCCTCAAGATAACGCTCACACTTGTTTCAGTTGAGTTCAAAAGTTTCAATTTTTTGGGAACACTCGCCCCTCACGCAACCAGTCAATTGCTGAGATTTAAACTCGTACAGCTAGATTCAGATCCTGATTGCTAACCTTTACAACGTGGAACCAAGCGACCTCAGTAGGGTGCCTGCACTTTTTGGCAAGGTAGAAATGGTTGGAAACCTGCAAGCTTCAGAACTGTGCCCAAACCATACACCAAGGAATCCACTGCCGAAATCCAAGATCAAACTAGAGACCTTCAGCTCTTCAGCCTAACTATGCTATGGCCAGGCGGCTCTTTATAAGGAGACCTGAAAGCAGGAGTCAAAATAGAAAGACCAGACATTGACAGAAAACAAGCACTGTCACGCAATTGAGTCAAAGCAGACTGCTGCTTCTCATGGAGCTGCTGGCGGGCTCGTCCGGGATTTGAACCGGGACCTCTCGCACCCAGGCGAGAATCATACCCCTAGACCAACGAGCCTACACGCACGCTTGCCAGCAGAGAGAAGGCGTAAGAACAACTACTTCAACGACAGAGCGAAGGACCTTGAGCTAACATGGGAGGAAACAAAACGCCTTGAGACAGTGTCAAAACCAAATAAATGAAAGATGGCCTCCCAGTGGATTGAAATTTGGGGCTGGACCTAACTGGCTGCACGAGGTGAGAGATGCAAAGGTAAGCTTACGTAACACAAAAATCACCATGCTCACATTAACTGAGAAACAAGACCAAGAAGAGCCTTAAAACTAAAGCACAACTTTTGTTACTTCACCAACTATATGGTGGCCAGTACAAAGGAGGCAGCAAAGAGGAGATATGGAGCGATCGGTGGACACTGCGCTGCCCTGACCCAGAGGTCTTCTGCAAGAACCCCGTTTGGCACCTCGAGCAGAGAGAAAGGAAAAGAACATCTACAGCAACGACCAAAGAAGGCACTTTTTGTCATGATAGTAGTTAAACACAAGCAATTAAACACAAATAGTTCTCTGGCAGAAGACATCCGCCAACTGCGAAACCGGGATCGAACCAGGGACCTTTAGATCTTCAGTCTAACGCTCTCCCAACTGAGCTATTTCGGCCACGTCGTGAAGGTCTTTGATCAGGGGGATTTCCATCACTTTATCAGAAGATCAGAGCTGAACTCTGTGAGCACCAAAAGCGGCTGGCCCGTGCGGAGAGTCGAACCCGCGACCTTGGCGTTATTAGCACCACGCTCTAACCAACTGAGCTAACCGGCCTGTCTTTGGCAGCTTCTCTGCCCACTTGATGCTTGCCGGGGATCCTGGGTGACAAAACAGCAGCAGTAAGCCCTTCTAAAGGGCTCGTCCGGGATTTGAACCGGGACCTCTACGCACCAAAGCGAGAATCATACCTCCGTTATTGGCAATTCCAGCAAGAGGGCTCAAGAGACATTGCAGTTTAATGCTGATGGGAACATCTACAACAAAGAACGTGAGGCTGAAGGCTACACTGCAGCTCGGTACAGTTCATTCTGTTTTCATAAAGTCCAAGGTCTGTAATGCTTCCCTCCTCAAGATAACGCTCACACTTGTTTCAGTTGAGTTCAAAAGTTTCAATTTTTTGGGAACACTCGCCCCTCACGCAACCAGTCAATTGCTGAGATTTAAACTCGTACAGCTAGATTCAGATCCCTGATTGCTAACCTTTACAACGTGGAACCAAGCGACCTCAGTAGGGTGCCTGCACTTTTTTGGCAAGGTAGAAATGGTTGGAAACCTGCAAGCTTCAGAACTGTGCCCAAACCATACACCAAGGAATCCACTGCCGAAATCCAAGATCAAACTAGAGACCTTCAGCTCTTCAGCCTAACTATGCTATGGCCAGGCGGCTCTTTATAAGAGACCTGAAAGCAGGAGTCAAAATAGAAAGACCAGACATTGACAGAAAACAAGCACTGTCACGCAATTGAGTCAAAGCAGACTGCTGCTTCTCATGGAGCTGCTGGCGGGCTCGTCCGGGATTTGAACCGGGACCTCTCGCACCCGGCGAGAATCATACCCCTAGACCAACGAGCCTACGCGCACGCTTGCCAGCAGAGAGAAGGCGTAAGAACAACTACTTCAACGACAGAACGAAGGACCTTGAGCTAACATGGGAGAAACAAAACGCCTTGAGACAGTGTCAAAACCAAATAAATGAAAGATGGCCTCCCAGTGGATTGAAATTTGGGGCTGGACCTAACTGGCTGCACGAGGTGAGAGATGCAAAGGTAGCTTACGTAACACAAAAATCACCATGCTCACATTAACTGAGAAACAAGACCAAGAAGAGCCTTAAAACTAAAGCACAACTTTTTGTTACTTCACCAACTATATGGTGGCCAGTACAAAGGAGGCAGCAAAGAGGAGATATGGAACGATCGGTGGACACTGCGCTGCCCTGACCAGGGGGGTCTTCTGCAAGAACCCCCGTTTGGCACCTCCCGAGCAGAGAGAAAGGAAAAGAACATCTACAGCAACGACCAAAGAAGGCACTTTTTGTCATGATAGTAGTTAAACACAAGCAATTAAACACAAATAGTTCTCTGGCAAGAAGACATCCGCCAACTGCCGAAACCCGGGATCGAACCAGGGACCTTTAGATCTTCAGTCTAACGCTCTCCCAACTGAGCTATTTCGGCCACGTCGTGAAGGTCTTTGATCAGGGCGGGATTTCCATCACTTTATCAGAAGATCAGAGCTGAACTCTGTGAGCACCAAAAACGGCTGGCCCGTACGGGGGTCGAACCCGCGACCTTGGCGTTATTAGCACCACGCTCTAACCAACTGAGCTAACCGGCCTGTCTTTGGCAGCTTCTCTGCCCACTTGATGCTTGCCGGGGATCCTGGGTGACAAAACAGCTTCGAAAGTAAGCCCTTCTAAGGGCTCGTCCGGGATTTGAACCCGGGACCTCTCGCACCCAAAGCGAGAATCATACCTCCGTTATTGGCAATTCCAGCAAGAGGGCTCAAGAGACATTGCAGTTTAATGCTGATGGGAACATCTACAACAAAGAACGTGAGGCTGAAGGCTACACTGCAGCTCCGGTACAGTTCATTCTGTTTTCATAAAGTCCAAGGTCTGTAATGCTTCCCTCCTCAAGATAACGCTCACACTTGTTTCAGTTGAGTTCAAAAGTTTCAATTTTTTGGGGAACACTCGCCCCTCACGCAACCAGTCAATTGCTGAGATTTAAACTCGTACAGCTAGATTCAGATCCCTGATTGCTAACCTTTACAACGTGGAACCAAGCGACCTCAGTAGGGTGCCTGCACTTTTTTGGCAAGGTAGAAATGGTTGGAAACCTGCAAGCTTCAGAACTGTGCCCAAACCATACACCAAGGAATCCACTGCCGAAATCCAAGATCAAACTAGAGACCTTCAGCTCTTCAGCCTAACTATGCTATGGCCAGGCGGCTCTTTATAAGAGACCTGAAAGCAGGAGTCAAAATAGAAAGACCAGACATTGACAGAAAACAAGCACTGTCACGCAATTGAGTCAAAGCAGACTGCTTGCTTCTCATGGAGCTGCTGGCTGGCGGGCTCGTCCGGGATTTGAACCGGGACCTCTCGCACCAGCGAGAATCATACCCCTAGACCAGCGAGCCTACGCGCACGCTTGCCAGCAGAGAGAAGGCGTAAGAACAACTACTTCAACGACAGAGCGAAGGACCTTGAGCTAACATGGGAGGAAACAAAACGCCTTGAGACAGTGTCAAAACCAAATAAATGAAAGATGGCCTCCCAGTGGATTGAAATTTGGGGCTGGACCTAACTGGCTGCACAGGTGAGAGATGCAAAGGTAGCTTACGTAACACAAAAATCACCATGCTCACATTAACTGAGAAACAAGACCAAGAAGAGCCTTAAAACTAAAGCACAACTTTTTGTTACTTCACCAACTATATGGTGGCCAGTACAAAGGAGGCAGCAAAGAGGAGATATGGAGCGATCGGTGGACACTGCGCTGCCCTGACCAGGGGTCTTCTGCAAGAACCCCGTTTGGCACCTCGAGCAGAGAGAAAGGAAAAGAACATCTACAGCAACGACCAAAGAAGGCACTTTTTGTCATGATAGTAGTTAAACACAAGCAATTAAACACAAATAGTTCTCTGGCAAGAAGACATCCGCCAACTGCGAAACCGGGATCGAACCAGGGACCTTTAGATCTTCAGTCTAACGCTCTCCCAACTGAGCTATTTCGGCCCACGTCGTGAAGGTCTTTGATCAGGGGGGATTTCCATCACTTTATCAGAAGATCAGAGCTGAACTCTGTGAGCACCAAAAGCGGCTGGCCCGTGCGGAGTCGAACCGCGACCTTGGCGTTATTAGCACCACGCTCTAACCAACTGAGCTAACCGGCCTGTCTTTGGCAGCTTCTCTGCCCACTTGATGCTTGCCGGGGATCCTGGGTGACAAAACAGCAGTAAGCCCTTCTAAGGGCTCGTCCGGGATTTGAACCGGGACCTCTCGCACCCAAAGCGAGAATCATACCTCCGTTATTGGCAATTCCAGCAAGAGGGCTCAAGAGACATTGCAGTTTAATGCTGATGGGAACATCTACAACAAAGAGCGTGAGGCTGAAGGCTACACTGCAGCTCGGTACAGTTCATTCTGTTTTCATAAAGTCCAAGGTCTGTAATGCTTCCCTCCTCAAGATAACGCTCACACTTGTTTCAGTTGAGTTCAAAAGTTTCAATTTTTTGGGAACACTCGCCCCTCACGCAACCAGTCAATTGCTGAGATTTAAACTCGTACAGCTAGATTCAGATCCTGATTGCTAACCTTTACAACGTGGAACCAAGCGACCTCAGTAGGGTGCCTGCACTTTTTGGCAAGGTAGAAATGGTTGGAAACCTGCAAGCTTCAGAACTGTGCCCAAACCATACACCAAGGAATCCACTGCCGAAATCCAAGATCAAACTAGAGACCTTCAGCTCTTCAGCCTAACTATGCTATGGCCAGAGCGGCTCTTTATAAGGAGACCTGAAAGCAGGAGTCAAAATAGAAAGACCAGACATTGACAGAAAACAAGCACTGTCACGCAATTGAGTCAAAGCAGACTGCTGCTTCTCATGGAGCTGCTGGCGGGCTCGTCCGGATTTGAACCGGGACCTCTCGCACCAAGCGAGAATCATACCCCTAGACCAACGAGCCTACGCACGCTTGCCAGCAGAGAGAAGGCGTAAGAACAACTACTTCAACGACAGAGCGAAGGACCTTGAGCTAACATGGGAGAAACAAAACGCCTTGAGACAGTGTCAAAACCAAATAAATGAAAGATGGCCTCCCAGTGGATTGAAATTTGGGGCTGGACCTAACTGGCTGCACGAGGTGAGAGATGCAAAGGTAGCTTACGTAACACAAAAATCACCATGCTCACATTAACTGAGAAACAAGACCAAGAAGAGCCTTAAAACTAAAGCACAACTTTTTGTTACTTCACCAACTATATGGTGGCCAGTACAAAGGAGGCAGCAAAGAGGAGATATGGAGCGATCGGTGGACACTGCGCTGCCCTGGCCAGGGGGGGGTCTTCTGCAAGAACCCCGTTTGGCACCTCGAGCAGAGAGAAAGGAAAAGAACATCTACAGCAACGACCAAAGAAGGCACTTTTTGTCGTGATAGTAGTTAAACACAAGCAATTAAACACAAATAGTTCTCTGGCAAGAAGACATCCGCCAACTGCGAAACCGGGATCGAACCAGGGACCTTTAGATCTTCAGTCTAACGCTCTCCCAACTGAGCTATTTCGGCCACGTCGTGAAGGTCTTTGATCAGGGGGGGATTTCCATCACTTTATCAGAAGATCAGAGCTGAACTCTGTGAGCACCAAAAACGGCTGGCCCGTGCGAAGTCGAACCGCGACCTTGGCGTTATTAGCACCACGCTCTAACCAACTGAGCTAACCGGCCTGTCTTTGGCAGCTTCTCTGCCCACTTGATGCTTGCCGGGGATCCTGGGTGACAAAACACAAAGTAAGCCCTTCTAAGGGCTCGTCCGGGATTTGAACCCGGGACCTCTCGCACCCAAAGCGAGAATCATACCTCCGTTATTGGCAATTGCAGCAAGAGGGCTCAAGAGACATTGCAGTTTAATGCTGATGGGAACATCTACAACAAAGAGCGTGAGGCTGAAGGCTACACTGCAGCTCGGTACAGTTCATTCTGTTTTCATAAAGTCCAAGGTCTGTAATGCTTCCCTCCTCAAGATAACGCTCACACTTGTTTCAGTTGAGTTCAAAAGTTTCAATTTTTGGGAACACTCGCCCCTCACGCAACCAGTCAATTGCTGAGATTTAAACTCGTACAGCTAGATTCAGATCCTGATTGCTAACCTTTACAACGTGAACCAAGCGACCTCAGTAGGGTGCCTGCACTTTTTTGGCAAGGTAGAAATGGTTGGAAACCTGCAAGCTTCAGAACTGTGCCCAAACCATACACCAAGGAATCCACTGCCGAAATCCAAGATCAAACTAGAGACCTTCAGCTCTTCAGCCTAACTATGCTATGGCCAGAGCGGCTCTTTATAAGGAGACCTGAAAGCAGGAGTCAAAATAGAAAGACCAGACATTGACAGAAAACAAGCACTGTCACGCAATTGAGTCAAAGCAGACTGCTGCTTCTCATGGAGCTGCTGGCGGGCTCGTCAGGATTTGAACCGGGACCTCTCGCACCAGGCGAGAATCATACCCCTAGACCAACGAGCCTACACGCACCGCTTGCCAGCAGAGAGAAGGCGTAAGAACAACTACTTCAACGACAGAGCGAAGGACCTTGAGCTAACATGGGAGGAAACAAAACGCCTTGAGACAGTGTCAAAACCAAATAAATGAAAGATGGCCTCCCAGTGGATTGAAATTTGGGGCTGGACCTAACTGGCTGCACGAGGTGAGAGATGCAAAGGTAGCTTACGTAACACAAAAATCACCATGCTCACATTAACTGAGAAACAAGACCAAGAAAGAGCCTTAAAACTAAAGCACAACTTTTTGTTACTTCACCAACTATATGGTGGCCAGTACAAAGGAGGCAGCAAAGAGGAGATATGGAGCGATCGGTGGACACTGCGCTGCCCTGACCAGAGGGTCTTCTGCAAGAACCCCGTTTGGCACCTCTCGAGCAGAGAGAAAGAAAAGAACATCTACAGCAACGACCAAAGAAGGCACTTTTTGTCATGATAGTAGTTAAACACAAGCAATTAAACACAAATAGTTCTCTGGCAAGAAGACATCCGCCAACTGCGAAACCGGGGATCGAACCAGGGACCTTTAGATCTTCAGTCTAGCGCTCTCCCAACTGAGCTATTTCGGCCACGTCGTGAAGGTCTTTGATCAGGGGGGTGATCAGGGGATTTCCATCACTTTATCAGAAGATCAGAGCTGAACTCTGTGAGCACCAAAAGCGGCTGGCCCGTACGAAGTCGAACCCGCGACCTTGGCGTTATTAGCACCACGCTCTAACCAACTGAGCTAACCGGCCTGTCTTTGGCAGCTTCTCTGCCCACTTGATGCTTGCCGGGGATCCTGGGTGACAAAACAGCTTCGAAAGTAAGCCCTTCTAAGGGCTCGTCCGGGATTTGAACCCGGGACCTCTCGCACCCAAGCGAGAATCATACCTCCGTTATTGGCAATTGCAGCAAGAGGGCTCAGAGACATTGCAGTTTAATGCTGATGGGAACATCTACAACAAAGAACGTGAGGCTGAAGGCTACACTGCAGCTCGGTACAGTTCATTCTGTTTTCATAAAGTCCAAGGTCTGTAATGCTTCCCTCCTCAAGATAACGCTCACACTTGTTTCAGTTGAGTTCAAAAGTTTCAATTTTTTGGGGAACACTCGCCCCTCACGCAACCAGTCAATTGCTGAGATTTAAACTCGTACAGCTAGATTCAGATCCTGATTGCTAACCTTTACAACGTGGAACCAAGCGACCTCAGTAGGGTGCCTGCACTTTTTTGGCAAGGTAGAAATGGTTGAAACCTGCAAGCTTCAGAACTGTGCCCAAACCATACCAAAAAGGAATCCACTGCCGAAATCCAAGATCAAACTAGAGACCTTCAGCTCTTCAGCCTAACTATGCTATGGCCAGGCGGCTCTTTATAAGAGACCTGAAAGCAGGAGTCAAAATAGAAAGACCAGACATTGACAGAAAACAAGCACTGTCACGCAATTGAGTCAAAGCAGACTGCTGCTTCTCATGGAGCTGCTGGCGGGCTCGTCCGGGATTTGAACCGGGACCTCTCGCACCCGAGCGAGAATCATACCCCTAGACCAACGAGCCTACACGCACGCTTGCCAGCAGAGAGAAGGCGTAAGAACAACTACTTCAACGACAGAGCGAAGGACCTTGAGCTAACATGGGAGGAAACAAAACGCCTTGAGACAGTGTCAAAACCAAATAAATGAAAGATGGCCTCCCAGTGGATTGAAATTTGGGGCTGGACCTAACTGGCTGCACGAGGTGAGAGATGCAAAGGTAGCTTACGTAACACAAAAATCACCATGCTCACATTAACTGAGAAACAAGACCAAGAAGAGCCTTAAAACTAAAGCACAACTTTTTGTTACTTCACCAACTATATGGTGGCCAGTACAAAGGAGGCAGCAAAGAGGAGATATGGAGCGATCGGTGGACACTGCGCTGCCCTGACCAGGGGTCTTCTGCAAGAACCCCGTTTGGCACCTCCCGAGCAGAGAGAGAAGGAAAGAACATCTACAGCAACGACCAAAGAAGGCACTTTTTGTCATGATAGTAGTTAAACACAAGCAATTAAACACAAATAGTTCTCTGGCAAGAAGACATCCGCCAACTGCGAAACCGGGATCGAACCAGGGACCTTTAGATCTTCAGTCGCGCTCTCCCAACTGAGCTATTTCGGCCACGTCGTGAAGGTCTTTGATCAGGGGGGGATTTCCATCACTTTATCAGAAGATCAGAGCTGAACTCTGTGAGCACCAAAAACGGCTGGCCCGTACGGGGGTCGAACCCGCGACCTTGGCGTTATTAGCACCACGCTCTAACCAACTGAGCTAACCGGCCTGTCTTTGGCAGCTTCTCTGCCCACTTGATGCTTGCCGGGGATCCTGGGTGACAAAACAGCTTCGAAAGTAAGCCCTTCTAAGGGCTCGTCCGGGATTTGAACCCGGGACCTCTCGCACCCAAAGCGAGAATCATACCTCCGTTATTGGCAATTGCAGCAAGAGGGCTCAAGAGACATTGCAGTTTAATGCTGATGGGAACATCTACAACAAAGAGCGTGAGGCTGAAGGCTACACTGCAGCTCGGTACAGTTCATTCTGTTTTCATAAAGTCCAAGGTCTGTAATGCTTCCCTCCTCAAGATAACGCTCACACTTGTTTCAGTTGAGTTCAAAAGTTTCAATTTTTTGGGGAACACTCGCCCCTCACGCAACCAGCCAATTGCTGAGATTTAAACTCGTACAGCTAGATTCAGATCCCTGATTGCTAACCTTTACAACGTGGAACCAAGCGACCTCAGTAGGGTGCCTGCACTTTTTGGCAAGGTAGAAATGGTTGGAAACCTGCAAGCTTCAGAACTGTGCCCAAACCATACACCAAGGAATCCACTGCCGAAATCCAAGATCAAACTAGAGACCTTCAGCTCTTCAGCCTAACTATGCTATGGCCAGAGCGGCTCTTTATAAGGAGACCTGAAAGCAGGAGTCAAAATAGAAAGACCAGACATTGACAGAAAACAAGCACTGTCACGCAATTGAGTCAAAGCAGACTGCTGCTTCTCATGGAGCTGCTGGCGGGCTCAAATCAGGATTTGAACCGGGACCTCTCACACCAGGCGAGAATCAAACCCCTAGACCAACGAGCCTACACGCACGCTTGCCAGCAGAGAGAAGGCATAAGAACAACTACTTCAACGACAGAGCGAAGGACCTTGAGCTAACATGGGAGGAAACAAAACGCCTTGAGACAGTGTCAAAACCAAATAAATGAAAGATGGCCTCCCAGTGGATTGAAATTTGGGGCTGGACCTAACTGGCTGCAGGTGAGAGATGCAAAGGTAGCTTACGTAACACAAAAATCACCATGCTCACATTAACTGAGAAACAAGACCAAGAAGAGCCTTAAAACTAAAGCACAACTTTTTGTTACTTCACCAACTATATGGTGGCCAGTACAAAGGAGGCAGCAAAGAGGAGATATGGAACGATCGGTGGACACTGCGCTGCCCTGACCAGGGGGTCTTCTGCAAGAACCCCCGTTTGGCACCTCCCGAGCAGAGAGAAAGGAAAAGAACATCTACAGCAACGACCAAAGAAGGCACTTTTTGTCATGATAGTAGTTAAACACAAGCAATTAAACACAAATAGTTCTCTGGCAAGAAGACATCCGCCAACTGCGAAACCGGGATTGAACCAGGGACCTTTAGATCTTCAGTCTAACGCTCTCCCAACTGAGCTATTTCGGCCACGTCGTGAAGATGAGGATTTCAGGGGGGGTGATCAGGGGATTTCCATCACTTTATCAGAAGATCAGAGCTGAACTCTGTGAGCACCAAAAACGGCTGGCCCGTACGGGGGTCGAACCCGCGACCTTGGCGTTATTAGCACCACGCTCTAACCAACTGAGCTAACCGGCCTGTCTTTGGCAGCTTCTCTGCCCACTTGATGCTTGCCGGGGATCCTGGGTGACAAAACAGCTTCGAAAGTAAGCCCTTCTAAGGGCTCGTCCGGGATTTGAACCCGGGACCTCTCGCACCCAAAGCGAGAATCATACCTCCGTTATTGGCAATTGCAGCAAGAGGGCTCAAGAGACATTGCAGTTTAATGCTGATGGGAACATCTACAACAAAGAACGTGAGGCTGAAGGCTACACTGCAGCTCCGGTACAGTTCATTCTGTTTTCATAAAGTCCAAGGTCTGTAATGCTTCCCTCCTCAAGATAACGCTCACACTTGTTGCAGTTGAGTTCAAAAGTTTCAATTTTTTGGGGAACACTCGCCCCTCACGCAACCAGTCAATTGCTGAGATTTAAACTCGTACAGCTAGATTCAGATCCCTGATTGCTAACCTTTACAACGTGGAACCAAGCGACCTCAGTAGGGTGCCTGCACTTTT
This sequence comes from Puntigrus tetrazona, assembly GCF_018831695.1. Classification (NCBI taxonomy): domain Eukaryota; kingdom Metazoa; phylum Chordata; class Actinopteri; order Cypriniformes; family Cyprinidae; genus Puntigrus; species Puntigrus tetrazona. Next base: position 2,781,159 of record NC_056709.1, read on the forward strand.
TTGGCAAGGTAGAAATGGTTGAAACCTGCAAGCTTCAGAACTGTGCCCAAACCATACACCAAGGAATCCACTGCCGAAATCCAAGATCAAACTAGAGACCTTCAGCTCTTCAGCCTAACTATGCTATGGCCAGAGCGGCTCTTTATAAGGAGACCTGAAAGCAGGAGTCAAAATAGAAAGACCAGACATTGACAGAAAACAAGCACTGTCACACAATTGAGTCAAAGCAGACTGCTGCTTCTCATGGAGCTGCTGGCGGGCTCGTCCGGGATTTGAACCGGGACCTCTCGCACCAGGCGAGAATCATACCCCTAGACCAACGAGCCTACACGCACCGCTTGCCAGCAGAGAGAAGGCGTAAGAACAACTACTTCAACGACAGAACGAAGGACCTTGAGCTAACATGGGAGGAAACAAAACGCCTTGAGACAGTGTCAAAACCAAATAAATGAAAGATGGCCTCCCAGTGGATTGAAATTTGGGGCTGGACCTAACTGGCTGCACGAGGTGAGAGATGCAAAGGTAGCTTACGTAACACAAAAATCACCATGCTCACATTAACTGAGAAACAAGACCAAGAAGAGCCTTAAAACTAAAGCACAACTTTTTGTTACTTCACCAACTATATGGTGGCCAGTACAAAGGAGGCAGCAAAGAGGAGATATGGAGCGATCGGTGGACACTGCGCTGCCCTGACCAGGGGTCTTCTGCAAGAACCCCGTTTGGCACCTCCCGAGCAGAGAGAAAGGAAAAGAACATCTACAGCAACGACCAAAGAAGGCACTTTTTGTCATGATAGTAGTTAAACACAAGCAATTAAACACAAATAGTTCTCTGGCAAGAAGACATCCGCCAACTGCGAAACCGGGATCGAACCAGGGACCTTTAGATCTTCAGTCTAACGCTCTCCCAACTGAGCTATTTCAGCCACGTCGTGAAGGTCTTTGATCAGGGGATTTCCATCACTTTATCAGAAGATCAGAGCTGAACTCTGTGAGCACCAAAAGCGGCTGGCCCGCACGGAAGTCGAACCAGCGACCTTGGCGTTATTAGCACCACGCTCTAACCAACTGAGCTAACCGGCCTGTCTTTGGCAGTTTCTCTGCCCACTTGATGCTTGCCGGGGATCCTGGGTGACAAAACAGCTTGAAAGTAAGCCCTTCTAAGGGCTCGTCCGGGATTTGAACCGGGACCTCGCACCCAAAGCGAGAATCATACCTCCGTTATTGGCAATTCCAGCAAGAGGGCTCAAGAGACATTGCAGTTTAATGCTGATGGGAACATCTACAACAAAGAACGTGAGGCTGAAGGCTACACTGCAGCTCGGTACAGTTCATTCTGTTTTCATAAAGTCCAAGGTCTGTAATGCTTCCCTCCTCAAGATAACGCTCACACTTGTTTCAGTTGAGTTCAAAAGTTTCAATTTTTTGGGAACACTGCGCCCCTCACGCAACCAGCCAATTGCTGAGATTTAAACTCGTACAGCTAGATTCAGATCCTGATTGCTAACCTTTACAACGTGGAACCAAGCGACCTCAGTAGGGTGCCTGCACTTTTTGGCAAGGTAGAAATGGTTGGAAACCTGCAAGCTTCAGAACTGTGCCCAAACCATACACCAAGGAATCCACTGCCGAAATCCAAGATCAAACTAGAGACCTTCAGCTCTTCAGCCTAACTATGCTATGGCCAGAGCGGCTCTTTATAAGGAGACCTGAAAGCAGGAGTCAAAATAGAAAGACCAGACATTGACAGAAAACAAGCACTGTCACGCAATTGAGTCAAAGCAGACTGCTGCTTCTCATGGAGCTGCTGGCGGGCTCGTCCAGGATTTGAACCGGGACCTCTCGCACCAGGCGAGAATCATACCCCTAGACCAACGAGCCTACACGCACTGCTTGCCAGCAGAGAGAAGGCGTAAGAACAACTACTTCAACGACAGAACAGAAGGACCTTGAGCTAACATGGGAGGAAACAAAACGCCTTGAGACAGTGTCAAAACCAAATAAATGAAAGATGGCCTCCCAGTGGATTGAAATTTGGGGCTGGACCTAACTGGCTGCACGAGGTGAGAGATGCAAAGGTAGCTTACGTAACACAAAAATCACCATGCTCACATTAACTGAGAAACAAGACCAAGAAGAGCCTTAAAACTAAAGCACAACTTTTGTTACTTCACCAACTATATGGTGGCCAGTACAAAGGAGGCAGCAAAGAGGAGATATGGAACGATCGGTGGACACTGCGCTGCCCTGACCAGGGGGGTCTTCTGCAAGAACCCCCGTTTGGCACCTCCCGAGCAGAGAGAAAGGAAAAGAACATCTACAGCAACGACCAAAGAAGGCACTTTTTGTCGTGATAGTAGTTAAACACAAGCAATTAAACACAAATAGTTCTCTGGCAAGAAGACATCCGCCAACTGCGAAACCGGGATCGAACCAGGGACCTTTAGATCTTCAGTCTAACGCTCTCCCAACTGAGCTATTTTGGCCACGTCGTGAAGGTCTTTGATCAGGGCGGGATTTCCATCACTTTATCAGAAGATCAGAGCTGAACTCTGTGAGCACCAAAAACGGCTGGCCCGTACTGGGGTCGAACCCGCGACCTTGGCGTTATTAGCACCACGCTCTAACCAACTGAGCTAACCGGCCTGTCTTTGGCAGCTTCTCTGCCCACTTGATGCTTGCCGGGGATCCTGGGTGACAAAACAGCTTCGAAAGTAAGCCCTTCTAAGGGCTCGTCCGGGATTTGAACCCGGGACCTCTCGCACCCAAAGCGAGAATCATACCTCCGTTATTGGCAATTCCAGCAAGAGGGCTCAAGAGACATTGCAGTTTAATGCTGATGGGAACATCTACAACAAAGAACGTGAGGCTGAAGGCTACACTGCAGCTCGGTACAGTTCATTCTGTTTTCATAAAGTCCAAGGTCTGTAATGCTTCCCTCCTCAAGATAACGCTCACACTTGTTTCAGTTGAGTTCAAAAGTTTCAGTTTTTTGGGGAACACTCGCCCCTCACGCAACCAGTCAATTGCTGAGATTTAAACTCGTACAGCTAGATTCAGATCCCTGATTGCTAACCTTTACAACGTGGAACCAAGCGACCTCAGTAGGGTGCCTGCACTTTTTTTGGCAAGGTAGAAATGGTTGGAAACCTGCAAGCTTCAGAACTGTGCCCAAACCATACACCAAGGAATCCACTGCCGAAATCCAAGATCAAACTAGAGACCTTCAGCTCTTCAGCCTAACTATGCTATGGCCAGAGCGGCTCTTTATAAGGAGACCTGAAAGCAGGAGTCAAAATAGAAAGACCAGACATTGACAGAAAACAAGCACTGTCACACAATTGAGTCAAAGCAGACTGCTGCTTCTCATGGAGCTGCTGGCGGGCTCGTCCGGGATTTGAACCCGGGACCTCTCGCACCCGAAGCGAGAGTCATACCCCTAGACCAACGAGCCTACACGCACTGCTTGCCAGCAGAGAGAAGGCGTAAGAACAACTACTTCAACGACAGAACGAAGGACCTTGAGCTAACATGGGAGGAAACAAAACGCCTTGAGACAGTGTCAAAACCAAATAAATGAAAGATGGCCTCCCAGTGGATTGAAATTTGGGGCTGGACCTAACTGGCTGCACGAGGTGAGAGATGCAAAGGTAGCTTACGTAACACAAAAATCACCATGCTCACATTAACTGAGAAACAAGACCAAGAAGAGCCTTAAAACTAAAGCACAACTTTTTGTTACTTCACCAACTTTATGGTGGCCAGTACAAAGGAGGCAGCAAAGAGGAGATATGGAACGATCGGTGGACACTGCGCTGCCCTGACCAGGGGGGTCTTCTGCAAGAACCCCCGTTTGGCACCTCCCGAGCAGAGAGAAAGGAAAAGAACATCTACAGCAACGACCAAAGAAGGCACTTTTGTTGTGATAGTAGTTAAACACAAGCAATTAAACACAAATAGTTCTCTGGCAAGAAGACATCCACCAACTGCCGAAACCCGGGATCGAACCAGGGACCTTTAGATCTTCAGTCTAACGCTCTCCCAACTGAGCTATTTCGGCCACGTCGTGAAGGTCTTTGATCAGGGCGGGATTTCCATCACTTTATCAGAAGATCAGAGCTGAACTCTGTGAGCACCAAAAACGGCTGGCCCGTGCACGGGGTCGAACCCGCGACCTTGGCGTTATTAGCACCACGCTCTAACAAACTGAGCTAACCGGCCTGTCTTTGGCAGCTTCTCTGCCCACTTGATGCTTGCCGGGGATCCTGGGTGACAAAACAGCTTCGAAAGTAAGCCCTTCTAAGGGCTCGTCCGGGATTTGAACCGGGACCTCTCGCACCAAAGCGAGAATCATACCTCCGTTATTGGCAATTCCAGCAAGAGGGCTCAAGAGACATTGCAGTTTAATGCTGATGGGAACATCTACAACAAAGAACGTGAGGCTGAAGGCTACACTGCAGCTCCGGTACAGTTCATTCTGTTTTCATAAAGTCCAAGGTCTGTAATGCTTCCCTCCTCAAGATAACGCTCACACTTGTTTCAGTTGAGTTCAAAAGTTTCAGTTTTTTGGGGAACACTCGCCCCTCACGCAACCAGTCAATTGCTGAGATTTAAACTCGTACAGCTAGATTCAGATCCCTGATTGCTAACCTTTACAACGTGGAACCAAGCGACCTCAGTAGGGTGCCTGCACTTTTTTGGCAAGGTAGAAATGGTTGGAAACCTGCAAGCTTCAGAACTGTGCCCAAACCATACACCAAGGAATCCACTGCCGAAATCCAAGATCAAACTAGAGACCTTCAGCTCTTCAGCCTAACTATGCTATGGCCAGAGCGGCTTTTTATAAGGAGACCTGAAAGCAGGAGTCAAAATAGAAAGACCAGACATTGACAGAAAACAAGCACTGTCACGCAATTGAGTCAAAGCAGACTGCTGCTTCTCATGGAGCTGCTGGCGGGCTCGTCCGGGATTTGAACCGGGACCTCTCGCACCGGCGCGAGAGTCATACCCCTAGACCAACGAGCCTACACGCACCGCTTGGCAGCAGAGAGAAGGCGTAAGAACAACTACTTCAACGACAGAACGAAGGACCTTGAGCTAACATGGGAGGAAACAAAACGCCTTGAGACAGTGTCAAAACCAAATAAATGAAAGATGGCCTCCCAGTGGATTGAAATTTGGGGCTGGACCTAACTGGCTGCACGAGGTGAGAGATGCAAAGGTAGCTTACGTAACACAAAAATCACCATGCTCACATTAACTGAGAAACAAGACCAAGAAGAGCCTTAAAACTAAAGCACAACTTTTTGTTACTTCACCAACTTTATGGTGGCCAGTACAAAGGAGGCAGCAAAGAGGAGATATGGAACGATCGGTGGACACTGCGCTGCCTGACCAGGGGTCTTCTGCAAGAACCCCCGTTTGGCACCTCCCGAGCAGAGAGAAAGGAAAAGAACATCTACAGCAACGACCAAAGAAGGCACTTTTTGTCGTGATAGTAGTTAAACAAAAGCAATTAAACACAAATAGTTCTCTGGCAAGAAGACATCCGCCAACTGCGAAACCGGGATCGAACCAGGGACCTTTAGATCTTCAGTCTAACGCTCTCCCAACTGAGCTATTTCGGCCACGTCGTGAAGGTCTTTGATCAGGGGGGGATTTCCATCACTTTATCAGAAGATCAGAGCTGAACTCTGTGAGCACCAAAAACGGCTGGCCCGTACGGGGGTCGAACCTGCGACCTTGGCGTTATTAGCACCACGCCTAACCAACTGAGCTAACCGGCCTGTTTTGGCAGCTTCTCTGCCCACTTGATGCTTGCCGGGATCCTGGGTGACAAAACAGCTTCAAAGTAAGCCCTTCTAAGGGCTCGTCCGGGATTTGAACCGGGACCTCGCACACCAAAGCGAGAATCATACCTCCGTTATTGGCAATTCCAGCAAGAGGGCTCAAGAGACATTGCAGTTTAATGCTGATGGGAACATCTACAACAAAGAACGTGAGGCTGAAGGCTACACTGCAGCTCCGGTACAGTTCATTCTGTTTTCATAAAGTCCAAGGTCTGTAATGCTTCCCTCCTCAAGATAACGCTCACACTTGTTGCAGTTGAGTTCAAAAGTTTCAATTTTTTGGGGAACACTCGCCCCTCACGCAACCAGCCAATTGCTGAGATTTAAACTCGTACAGCTAGATTCAGATCCCTGATTGCTAACCTTTACAACGTGGAACCAAGCGACCTCAGTAGGGTGCCTGCACTTTTTTTGGCAAGGTAGAAATGGTTGGAAACCTGCAAGCTTCAGAACTGTGCCCAAACCATACACCAAGGAATCCACTGCCGAAATCCAAGATCAAACTAGAGACTGTGGGATTTATGTTTTAAAGGATTTATGTTTTACAGGTTTTACTCATTAGAAGCACTGTGCCCAGGCCTCATAAAGGCTCTGTGTTTTTCCATTTGATATTATGTGTTTTTCCATTTTGATATTATGTGTGTATGTGCTGTACAAAATGTCTTATCTACAGAAACAAGATATGGAGACTGCTGAGCTCATCTACTGGTCGAGAAGAAACAACTGCACCTGGTTCTGTGAAGGACACCCTGAATGGGAGGAAGACCCAAGCACAAGAATATAAATATTGTGTGAAATGTAGTGTGAGCATACAGGACTGCCCTGCATGCCTTGATGCTGTTGTTCTGTATCCTGAGCTCAGTCTCAATTATTCTGACTTTATTAAACTTATTAAGATTTTAAATTTAAGAGTAAGTCTCATCATTGACAGACCTGAACCTGGGAGGGAAACAACGAAGATTTTTCCCAACAATTTGGAGGGGGCACCCGGATCTGTCTGAGACGAGGTCTCTGCTGGGAATCCTCTGCTTCAACCATCAGCTGAACAATAAGACAGGTAAGCAGTCACCTTTTTCATAAAAGAACTGCAGGATTGATTACTCTAAATTATCTGGTTGAGGTGGTGGAGGCACCAGTGGTTTTCTGTATATTGAAATCAGAATAATTGACGAATTCAAAGGATTTAAAGAAGTAAATGCAGTCAAAATGAATAGAAAAATGGTAATGTCCTTTTAGAAAGGTTGAACTGTATAAGTAATTTCCTGACAAGGTTGAACTGCAAAAAGTAATTTCCTGGCAAGGTTGAACTGTAGTATTAATTTCCTGGCATGGTTGAGCTGTAAAATTAATGTCCTGGCAAGGTTGAAATTCACTAAAAGGGTGATTTCGTGAAACCCGGCGTGGTAACTTACAGTTCGTGAAACCCGGCGTGGTACTCTACAGTTTGTGAAACCGGCGTGGTAAGTTGCAGTTTGTGAAACCCGGCGTGGTAAAATACAGTTTGTAAAACCCGGCGTGGTACAAAAGGTATAAGAAATATTGTGAAGTGTGGTGTTATATCGATCTGTGTGTGTACCTGAGTGTGTGTGTGAATGAGATAAGCTGATCTCGAGTATTTTGAGACCAAATTGTCGCGCACCCTCTCTGGACCGTCACTTAAGTGTGACCCGGTAGGAACGGACGCGAGGGTTTGGCCTCAAGTGCGGAGAAAGCTGAATGTATGAGCCCAAGAGATTGGGACACTGAATGACAAAAATAAAACAAGAGTGAAAGAAGCAGTACACACACAGTGGTTTCTGTATTAAGGACATTAATCCTGGGAAAATAGGTGGTGTTAGATTATATAATAAAAAAGCCAATTAGTACCCATAGGGAAGCATAGAAAAGTTAGACATACAAACACCCCAATAACCTGATGGTGCAGACTGTTTGGTAATAATCCAAATTGTGAGAAGTGTAATTGGACTAGGGTAAAAAATAAACTGATAAAATGACTACCTATAAGGAAGTATGGGATAAATTGAGTAGACAAATGTTGGCACAGGCTGAAATTAAAGAAAACCAAGGGTGACAAGAGAATTAGAAAAGGCATGGAAGCAATTAGAGTGTATTAATGGGTGGGACAATTCCACTGAGAACAAAGGGGAACTATTAAAGGCCATAATGAGAGAAGAAGAAAGAGCAGACAAAGAGCATAAAATGGCGGTACGGAACAGGCAAGCTGCAACATTTTTTACTAAAGGGAAATTAGAAAAAGAGGTGAAAGAAAAGGCCTATCAGACTAGAATATGGAGCAGAATAAAAAGTGTCATGGTCTGCAGGGTAAAAATTGCAGCTATTAATGAGAAACAATCAGAAGAAGAAAAACCTAGGCCACCCCCTTATGCAGAAAAGTCCCCTTCCGCTCCTTTAATGCTGCCTGTGATGCATGTTGTGGCAGGAGAAGTGTCCACGACAACCAAACAGGCAAATAAAAATGGAAGGTTTGTTCTGACAGGAGGAACAGTTGAGGTAGAACAAAGTGAGGAGGCTAGGTTAGAAGAAGAAAAAAGAGTAAGAGAGCTAATAAATGAAGAACTGACAAAACAACCCATGAGTTCAATCATTAACAGTAGTTTAGACAGAGAAATACTTCAGAGAACTCAGGAAGTAGTGGAATTAGAGCGACACGTAGGGCAGCTGACTGGAGAAAGGAAGAGACTGACGGGTGTGGATAAGGAGGAGGCAGCATGTGGAAGCAGAGTAGGTAGTCTGTATGGAGGAGAAAGTATACATGAGGAGGAAAATGTCAGAATGCTGAGGACAGAACTCGAAAGAAGGGAAAGGGAAATCAGAGAAGAATGTAGGGAAGATTCAATGAAAGGGCTAAGCCTAGCTAAAGGTCAGGGGGAAGAAAAGGATAGTGTAACAATCACTGGATATGAGCTGGACATAGACTGGGGTTCTAAACAGGCGGCACAGGCCCAACAGAGGGCTGGTACAGCTACCAGCCCACACAAAGGAGAAGGAGGTGCCTCAGGAGCAACCTTATTACAAGCCTTAAATTTAAAGAAAGACATGGGGTTAGAACAACATACCCAACCCAGTATCCACTGTACAGGATAGGAGGACAACAGAATCCAGAGTATAGACCATGGGGAAATGCAGACATGAATGCAGTACTGCAGAAATTGCCAGATCTAACTAAGGGAGGAATGAGATGGTTAAATAAACTCACCACATTAACCCATGGTAATGAACTAGCAATAGGGGACTTTAGGGCCCTAATGGGACATCTGCTTACCAGAACCCAGATGACTACTTTAGAGGATGAAGCTAGAATAGAGGACATGGCCAATGAGAAACCACTGTCCAAAGTAATTACCCAAATAAGCAGGGCTCTTACAAACCTATATCCAACACCAAAAATGACTTATCAATCTATAAAATTTAAGATAGGAGCAGAAGAATCTGCATCAGCATATCTGCATAGGACAGAAGCTGAATGGGAAGAAAGGACAGGGCAGCACCCAGATTGCAGTGACATCTGTAAAGAGTTTTACAGGCAGGCAGTAGTGAAGGGAGTTCCAGAAAAAGCAAAACAACAAGTAGAAAACAGTCCAGAAATGTGTGGGGGTAGTGGAGAGACATGGGCCAGGTATTTCATTTACTATGTAGACAAAGCCATGGAAAAACAAGAAAGGGAGGATTCTGAGGTAGAAAAACTGAAAACACAGCTACTAAAATTGCAAATAGAGGCAGAAAAAGAAAAGAATAAAAAGAAGCCTAGAGAGGAGCTCTGCAAATGCCTGTAATGAATCAGGGGATGAAGGGACAGGAAGTGTCACAAGGGGCAGCAAACTATCAGCCTCAGGGCCCATATGATTATCCATATGACCCGCTGCCGGACTGGCCACCTTATGGAAATGGGTGGGAAAACCAAAATTATAGGGGAATTACGGAGACCGGGAGAGAGCAGGGGTGTTATCTGTGCGGAGCAGGTGATCACTGGAGAAAAGACTGCCCACTGAATAGACGGGGACAACCTCCTGCACGGGGACGGGCTCCTGTCAGAGGAGGGCCTCAGGGAAGAGGAAGAGGTGTCCCCAGAAATGTCCCGTGGTCTACCAACCAACAGGTGCCCAGACAAAGCCCAGTCTGGGGCCAGGCAGACCAGGCGGATTATTGACGTGAGACCCACAGAGAACCTGTAAGGGGGCTGAGGCTGAGCCCTACCTAACTATACTGGTCAACAGACAGCCAGTAAAGGCCTTAGTGGACACTGGGGCCTCCTTCTCTACCATAAGGCTGGAATGGTTGAGAAAGGACGCACTATCCTGTGAAGTACAGGAAGTCAAAGGGTTCTCTGGGGAAATTGTAGCCTGGCCAATATCCAAACCTCTGTCTGTAGAAGTAGCAGGTCAAAAGGTCATGCACCCTTTCCTATGCTCTGCCAGTGTGCCCTCTGCTCTGCTCTCGGACGAGACCTGTTAGTAAAATTGGGGTGAAAATTCTGTGTAGCCCAGAGGGCATAATTTTAACTTTTCCAAATGGAAAAACACAAAACTGTTCCATTAAGGGTGGTTTAGTGCATGCAGCTGGTCAATGGGTATTAACTACAACAGGAAGAGTGGGAGTGGACATTTATTGGGTCAGAGTGCTGCATCCAGAACAAACCAACTTTAGGCAGCTGATAAACCAGAGACTAGACCTGTTGAGACACTTCCTGCCAGTTTCTGACCCATTACACTGTACTTTATACTATGACAAAAGTAATGATGAGGTTTATGCAACAGAGTTTAGCCAATATGTAGATCAAAGACATACCAACCTGAAAGGCTCAGTCATATACATTGGAAAGGAAGGGGTAGCTGTGGAAGTAAGGTTAAGTAAGGAACAATATGACTGGTTTGAAATGAAAACTGTCTCTGTACCACACATTTCCTTAATGATCAGTAAACACCATGGAGCCAAGGCCTTAGGCCCCATGGTAAAAAAAGACTAAAACAGGCAGCAGATTGGGAAGATGAGAGACAGGGTTGGGAAAGGTCGCACATGACAGGAGGTCACAGACTACACATAGAGGAAATATGTGAGGGTAGGTACGAGAAGAGAAGGTCAAACAGAGAAAAGACTAATGCTGTAATGGATGGGCCAGGGGCAGAAGAGATGTTAGCCAACCTACCAGAAAAGTTATGGTCAACAGGAAGTGAGGATGTGGGTTATTGTGATATTCAGCCAGTGTCTTTTGAAATAGACAAAACAACAGTGGTAAAGGAGAGACAGTATAGAAATAATTGTGAGGCCATGACTGGTATTGCCCCCACCATTCAGAGTCTATTGAACAAGGGAGTGCTGTGTGAGAGCACATCTGAATGGAACACCCCAATACTGCCTGTCATTAAACACTCCACAGGGAAATATAGAATGGTCCATGACCTGAGAAAAATAAATGAGAGGGTTCTGACAACACCACTGCCCACTCCAAATCCTTACACCATTTTAACCAGATTGACCACAGAACACACCGACTTCTCCTGTATAGATCTGGCAAATGCATTTTTCTGTATACCTTTAGCAGAGAAGAGTAGGGACGTGTTTGCCTTCACATACAACGGCCGGAAGTACACTTACACAAGATTACCACAAGGCTTCATTTTGAGCCCTGGCATTTTCAACCAAGAGCTAAGAAAGCTGCTGGACAATCTAACAGTCGATACCAACACAATTGTGGTTCAATATGTGGATGATTTGCTCATTGCATGTACATCTGCTGCCACATGTCTGACAGACACAGAGAGGGTGCTGTCACTTCTGGCTGAGGTAGGGTTGAAGGCAAGCAAACAAAAGTTGCAAATCTGCAGGCCAGAGGTCACTTTTCTAGGGCGATTAGTGGGTCGACAGGGAACCTCTATGACAAATGACACCAAACAAGCCATACTAAACCACCCAAAACCCAAAAATGTGAAAGATATGTTGTCTTTTCTGGGCCTAATAGGTTACAGCAGACAGTATATTGTGAATTACACTGAAAGAACAGCTTTTATGAGAATTTTAGTGAAGGAAATTGGAATGAAAAACAGTAAGGGTGAATTGAATTGGACAACAGAGGCTGAACAGGCCTTCATTACCCTAAAGGGGACATGGCAAAGGCTGCTGCTCTACAAACCCCAGACTATGGCCAACCTTTCAATTTAGATGTGACAACCACGGGCAAAACTGTGAGTGGTGTGCTGTACCAGAAACAGTTTCAACAAAGACGAGTGTTGAGTTATGTGAGTGCTCCATTGGACGTGGTTGAACAGAAACAAGCCCCTTGTGCTCAATTCGCTCTGGCGTAGCTAAAATGATAGAAAAACCAATCATGTGGTAATGGGACACCAATTGATAATTCTATCAAACCACTCACTGGTAGCATTCATTACCTCCTCCTCGTTCACATTCTCTGCACAAAGGCAAAACAAATTGATAAAAGTATTGACTGCACCAAACATTGTACATGAACACAAAGGCATAAATATGGCAGAATTAGTGGTGGATGGAGAGCCCCACATGTGTGAGAAAGGGTAGAAAAAGACAGCAAGATCAGGGAGGGTATGAGTAGCAGGCCACTGTCATCACCAGACGTGACATTGTTTTGTGATGGATGTTGTTTCAGAAATGATAAGGGTACTCTTTCTGCTGGGTATGCAGTGGTGTCCAGTGTAGGGGAGGAGATGACCTGACAGTAACAGTCCAACAGAAATTGTCAACTAAACCATCGGCTCAAAGAGCTGAATTATTAGCTTTAACATCAGCATTGCAAAAGGGAAGTGGTAAAAGGGTGAACATATATTCAGATTCTGCCTATGCAGTAGGGGCAGCTACAGTTGAGCTGCAAGGATGGGCCAAAGTGGGATTTGTGACATCAACAGGAAACCAATCAAACATGCAGAAGAAGCATCTCAACTGCTAGAAGCTATAGTACTACCAAAGGAGGTGGCCATAGTAAAGTGCTCAGCACACACTAATGGCAGAGATTTTGTATCTGTAGGAAATGCAGCTGCAGACAAAGCAGCAAAGCAGGCCGCTGGCTACGTGCCATTACAGATGATGGTCAGAGCACAAGATGAGGTGTTGAATTTAGACCCAGCCTTAACAGAACAGTTCATAATTAGAGAGCAAGCTGCATCCTCACCAGAAGAACAAACTACCTGGTTACAAAAAGGGGGAACAAAAACAGCCTCGGGACTGTGGAGAGGTCCAGAAGGAAGCCCTGTGTTGCCAGCAAGAGTAGCTGTCTCAGTGTTAGCAGAGGCCCACTCACTAGCACATAGTAATTCAAAAGATATGACCAAAAGGTTAAAAGGGTGGTGGCATCCATTTCTTCCACACATGATTAGTAACACTATTGCTGAATGTCAGACCTGCAGTGAGTATAATGTCAAGCCAACCACACATCCGTTGCCTGGCCATTTTCCCACGGATAGAGGCCCTGGGTACATGACTGTGATTGACTTCACAGACATGATAAATCCTGTCCACAAAAAGAGATACTTACTGGTCATGGTGGATACTTTCACAGGATGGCCAGAAGCCTACCCATGTGTCAGGGAGGATGCAATGTCAGTGATAAAATGCCTCATCAATCACTACATACCTACACATGGATTCCCCAAAGTCATAAGGTCAGACAATGGTACACACTTTAAAAATGAGCATCTGAACCAAGTAGAATCAGCTCTAGGACTGAAGCACTCATTTGGAGCAGTCTACCATCCTCAAAGCCAAGGTAAAGTTGAACGACTGAACCTGACACTAAAAAACAAAATAGCCAAAATATGTGCAAGCACTTCTCTGAATTGGGTAGAAGCATTACCAATAGCTTTAATGTCTGTGAGATGTTCAATAAACAGAACCACTGGATTTACTCCTTTTGAATTAACCACTGGACGCCAATTTCCTGGCCCCTGGGCCCCAATGCCTGGGGATGGGTACACTGATACACCTAAGGCCTACCAACAAAAAGTAAGAGCTGTTATTAAACATTTTCCCCACAGAAGTTTTGGCCTGAAATAGAGAAACAGGAATTGGACACGAAAAGAGGACCTGACGAGCAGTGGGTGAGGCTGAAACAAATGAAACGAAAATGGTCTGCCCCCAGGTGGTCAGAGCCCATGAAAATAACTGCGCGAACCTCGCACTGCGTACAGTTGGCTGGAAAAGGTAACACATGGTTTCACTTGTCTGCTTGCTGTTTCTGTTCTGCCCCTAGCAGGTCTCTGACAACAGTTCGAGCTGACCTTCGAGAAGGTCAGAGAGAGGGAGAAGAGGGAGAAGAGACGGAAGACGGGGAAACAGCAACAGACCAACCCGAGGAGGGAGACAAACAAAAGGAGATAATAATTCTGGTGCTAAATCATGAGGGATAATGTTAACAAGGTGGTCACATGTTGGGGGGTGGGAATTGTTGTAGTAATAATAACGTTGATACTGTGGAATGGAACAAGAGAGGGAGGGACTCAAGGCAGACACAAAAGAGATGTCATAAGGGGTGGGGGAGAAGCAAAACTAACTCTGGTAAGGGAAAAAGGAAAAGATGGCCTGTGGGAATTTGACTTATGCCAGGTGATTCACTGTGAGGGAGGAGGAATGGCCTGGAGAGGATATGATGTGTATGGATGTTTCTGGCCTAGCACTGAAAAAAGGCCAAATGGACCATGGTGCCACACATGGCATGATGTGTTCTGGATGACCAAACCAGGTTATACTAAAAATATGCTAGCAAAAAGCCCTATGGCCAAATCTGATTCACTATATAATCGACTGCGTATACATAGGGGACTGCAAACAGCATGGGGTAAAATGACAAATAAAATTATTATTACACTAAAAAATGGACCAGATAGGCCAGAGATATTCATAACTTTAGGAGTTGATGTGACAGGAAAAGACCCATTGGGACTCATACGAATAGTGGTGGAAAGCAAAAACACCACCTCAGCTCCACTGCCAGACAAAGATTTAACTAAGAAGGAAAAAATAATTAAAAGCATAGACTACGGTTCGTTAACCCCATTGGAATTAATGACATTAGAAACAGGATATCAAGATTCAAATCTGTGGTTAGAGTGGGTGTACAGTGCTGCCGAAGATGCAGGGTATGAAGGGTGTGTAGCATGTGCTGCTGGAAGACCAAAATTAATCACAGAACCAGCACCACTGCATACAGAAGATGAGTGGGGTTACAAATGTATGTTAGCGCTGACCAAAGAAAAGAATCCAGTAAACTGCACAACACTAAGTAAGTTGTACCCTGCTACTAATAATAACTCTAAAATAGGAGTAAATTTTCAACGTGCTGAGAATAACTATACCTGCTTTAACTTCACCACAACTGCCTCCCCAAAAATACTGACTGGAGCCTTTAAAACAGAATGGTGTGGAAAGATAGTGCAAAATTCCCACACTCAGATTGGCAACCTAGCAAGACAAGGCCTGTATTACGCATGTGGAAAAAGGTAATTATAGCTAGAATAGAACCCCAAATGGAAGGGTTGTGTGCCATGACAAGGTTAGCTGTACCAATGACCATAGTGGGGAATAGAGATCAAAATTGGACACCTGGAGCTAAAAAGTGGCTGAGGCCGGGAGCAGAAGGAGAAGGGTAGTACCAACATCATTTGATTTGTCAAAAAACACCCCCACCTACACAGATGCCATAGGAATACCCCGAGGGTGCCTAATGAACACAAACTAGTTAATCAGATAACAGCTGGATTTGAGAATTTACCAATCTTTTCAGCAATATTTCCTATAACCCCCAACAAAAATGTAGACAGAATCAATTTTGTGCATTATAATGTAATGAGACTCTCTAATTTAACAAGAGATGCAGTTGATGGTTTGAAGGAACAACTGGCTGCCACATCATTGATGACCATACAGAACAGACTGGCCCTGGACATGCTTCTGACAGAGAAGGTGGAGTTTGTGCAATGATAGGGGAAACCTGATGTACTGTAATACCCAACAACACAGCCCCTGATGGGTCAGTATCCAAAGCCCTTGATGGTTTAAAAGAACTATCTGATGAAATGGCTAGGAGCTCTGGTGTAGATAACAAGGTAACTAAATGGATGGATGATATGTTTGGAGCATGGAAAGGTGTGATAATTTCAATGTTGACCTCAATGGCAATATTTCTAGCAATATTAGTAACATGTGGCTGTTGTTGTATACCATGCATAAGAAGCCTGATGACTAGATTAATAACAACTGCAATTGAAAAGAAGGAGTCACCACCTCCTTACCAAATGCCATTATTAGCAGCAGTCGGTGACATGGAAGATGAGGAAGAAGTGGAGCAAGGTTGTGATCTCTTTTAGAGAGATCAAGAGAGGGAATTGTGGGATTTATGTTTTAAAGGATTTATGTTTTACAGGTTTTACTCATTAGAAGCACTGTGCCCAGGCCTCATAAAGGCTCTGTGTTTTCCATTTGATATTATGTGTTTTTCCATTTTGATATTATGTGTGTATGTGCTGTACAAAATGTCTTATCTACAGAAACAAGATATGGAGACTGCTGAGCTCATCTACTGGTCGAGAAGAAACAACTGCACCTGGTTCTGTGAAGGACACCCTGAATGGGAGGAAGACCCAAGCACAAGAATATAAATATTGTGTGAAATGTAGTGTGAGCATACAGGACTGCCCTGCATGCCTTGATGCTGTTGTTCTGTATCCTGAGCTCAGTCTCAATTATTCTGACTTTATTAAACTTATTAAGATTTTAAATTTAAGAGTAAGTCTCATCATTGACAGACCTGAACCTGGGAGGGAAACAACGAAGATTTTTCCCAACAAGACCTTCAGCTCTTCAGCCTAACTATGCTATGGCCAGAGCGGCTCTTTATAAGGAGACCTGAAAGCAGGAGTCAAAATAGAAAGACCAGACATTGACA